>NC_058084.1:446561245-446723050 GCF_014858855.1 Bufo gargarizans
CATATATTTATTGAGCCCAGGCGAGGAGGGAGTCCCGTAAACAGCAAATCTGGCTTCATGTCAGCAGAGAATCAGTCTGCATGTCATAGCAGAGAATGAGGCTTCACGTCACCCACCACTGCAACAGTCCATTGGCATATATTTAGGCCCAGCACCCAGGCAGAGGAGAGAGGTCCCGTAACAGAGAATCTGTCTTCATGTCAGCAGAGAATTAGTCTGCATGTCATAGCAGAGAATGAGGCTTCACGTCAGCCACCACTGCAACAGTCCATTGGCATATATTTAGGCCCAGCACCCAGGCAGGGGAGGGAGGTCCCGTAACAGAGAATCTGTCTTCATGTCAGCAGAGAATTAGTCTGCATGTCATAGCAGAGAATGAGGCTTCACGTCAGCCACCACTGCAACAGTCCATTGGCATATATTTAGGCCCAGCACACACACAGGCAGAGGAGAGAGGTCCCGTAACAGAGAATCTGGCTTCATGTCAGCAGAGAATCAGTCTGCATGTCATAGCAGAGAATGAGGCTTCACGTCACCCACCACTGCAACAGTCCATTGGCATATATTTAGGCCTAGCACACAGGCAGAGCAGAGAGGTCCCGTAACAGACGATCTGGCTTCATGTCAGCAGAGAATCAGTCTGCATGTCATAGCAGAGAATGAGGCTTCACGTCAGCCACCACTGCAACAGTCCATTGGCATATATTTAGGCCTAGCACACAGGCAGAGGAGAGAGGTCCCGTAACAGACAATCTGGCTTCATGTCAGCAGAGAATCAGTCTGCATGTCATAGCAGAGAATGAGGCTTCACGTCAGCCACCACTGCAACAGTCCATTGGCATATATTTAGGCCCAGCACCCAGGCAGAGGAGGGAGGTCCCGTAACAGACAATCTGGCTTCATGTCAGCAGAGAATCAGTCTGCATGTCATAGCAGAGAATGAGGCTTCACGTCACCCACCACTGCAACAGTCCATTGGCATATATTTAGGCCCAGCACCCAGGCAGAGGAGGGAGGTCCCGTAACAGAGAATCTGTCTTCATGTCAGCAGAGAATTAGTCTGCATGTCATAGCAGAGAATGAGGCTTCACGTCAGCCACCACTGCAACAGTCCATTGGCATATATTTAGGCCCAGCACCCAGGCAGAGGAGGGAGGTCCCGTAACAGAGAATCTGTCTTCATGTCAGCAGAGAATTAGTCTGCATGTCATAGCAGAGAATGAGGCTTCACGTCAGCCACCACTGCAACAGTCCATTGGCATATATTTAGGCCCAGCACACACACAGGCAGAGGAGAGAGGTCCCGTAACAGACAATCTGGCTTCATGTCAGCAGAGAATTAGTCTGCATGTCATAGCAGAGAATGAGGCTTCACGTCAGCCACCACTGCAACAGTCCATTGGCATATATTTAGGCCCAGCACATACACAGCAGAGGAGAGAGGTCCCGTAACAGAGAATCTGTCTTCATGTCAGCAGAGAATTAGTCTGCATGTCATAGCAGAGAATGAGGCTTCACGTCAGCCACCACTGCAACAGTCCATTGGCATATATTTAGGCCCAGCACACACACAGGCAGAGGAGAGAGGTCCCGTAACAGACAATCTGGCTTCATGTCAGCAGAGAATTAGTCTGCATGTCATAGCAGAGAATGAGGCTTCACGTCAGCCACCACTGCAACAGTCCATTGGCATATATTTAGGCCCAGCACACACACAGGCAGAGGAGAGAGGTCCCGTAACAGAGAATCTGTCTTCATGTCAGCAGAGAATTAGTCTGCATGTCATAGCAGAGAATGAGGCTTCACGTCACCCACCACTGCAACAGTCCATTGGCATATATTTAGGCCTAGCACACAGGCAGAGGAGAGGTTCATTCAACTTTGGGTAGCCTCGCAATATAATGGTAAAATGAAAATAAAAATAGGATTGAATGAGGAAGTGCCCTGGAGTCCAATAATATATGGTTATGGGGAGGTAGTTAATGTCTAATCTGGACAAGGGACGGACAGGTCCTGTGGGATCCATGCCTGGTTCATTTTTATGAACGTCAGCTTGTCCACATTGGCTGTAGACAGGCGGCTGCGTTTGTCTGTAATGACGCCCCCTGCCGTGCTGAATACACGTTCAGACAAAACGCTGGCTGCCGGGCAGGCCAGCACCTCCAAGGCATAAAAGGCTAGCTCTGGCCACGTGGACAATTTAGAGACCCAGAAGTTGAATGGGGCCGAACCATCAGTCAGTACGTGGAGGGGTGTGCACACGTACTGTTCCACCATGTTAGTGAAATGTTGCCTCCTGCTAACACGTTGCGTATCAGGTGGTGGTGCAGTTAGCTGTGGCGTGTTGACAAAAGTTTTCCACATCTCTGCCATGCTAACCCTGCCCTCAGAGGAGCTGGCCGTGACACAGCTGCCTTGGCGACCTCTTGCTCCTCCTCTGCCTTGGCCTTGGGCTTCCACTTGTTCCCCTGTGACATTTGGGAATGCTCTCAGTAGCGCGTCTACCAACGTGCGCTTGTACTCGCGCATCTTCCTATCACGCTCCAGTGCAGGAAGTAAGGTGGGCACATTGTCTTTGTAGCGTGGATCCAGCAGGGTGGCAACCCAGTAGTCCGCACAGGTTAAAATGTGGGCAACTCTGCTGTCGTTGCGCAGGCACTGCAGCATGTAGTCGCTCATGTGTGCCAGGCTGCCCAGGGATAAGGACAAGCTGTCCTCTGTGGGAGGCGTATCGTCATCGTCCTGCCTTTCCCCCAGCCACGCACCAGTGATGGACCCGAGCTGCGTTGGGTGCCACCCCGCTGTGACCATGCTTCATCCTCATCCTCCTCCACCTCCTCCTCATCCTCGTCCTCCTCGTCCTCCAGTAGTGGGCCCTGGCTGGCCACATTTGTACCTGGCCTCTGCTGTTGCCAAAAACCTCCCTCTGAGTCACTTCGAAGAGACTGGCCTGAAAGTGCTAAAAATGACCCCTCTTCCTCCTCCTCCTCCTCCTCCTCCTGGGCCACCTCCTCTTCCATCATCGCCCTAAGTGTTTTCTCAAGGAGACATAGAAGTGGTATTGTAACGCTGATAACGGTGTCATCGCCACTGGCCATGTTGGTGGAGTACTCGAAACAGCGCAACAGGGCACACAGGTCTCGCATGGAGGCCCAGTCATTGGTGGTGAAGTGGTGCTGTTCTGTAGTGCGACTGACCCGTGCGTGCTGCAGCTGAAACTCCACTATGGCCTGCTGCTGCTCGCACAGTCTGTCCAGCATGTGCAAGGTGGAGTTCCACCTGGTGGGCACGTCGCATATGAGGCGGTGAGCGGGAAGGCCGAAGTTACGCTGTAGCGCAGACAGGCGAGCAGCAGCAGGATGTGAACGCCGGAAGCGCGAACAGACGGCCCGCACTTTATGCAGCAGCTCTGACATGTCGGGGTAGTTGTGAATGAACTTCTGCACCACCAAATTCAGCACATGCGCCAAGCAAGGGATGTGCGTCAAATTGGCTAGTCCCAGAGCTGCAACGAGATTTCGCCCATTATCACACACCACCAGGCCGGGCTTGAGGCTCACCGGCAGCAACCACTCGTCGGTCTGTTGTTCTATACCCCGCCACAACTCCTGTGCGGTGTGGGGCCTGTCCCCCAAACATATGAGTTTCAGAATGGCCTGCTGACGTTTACCCCGGGCTGTGCTGAAGTTGGTGGTGAAGGTGTGTGGCTGACTGGATGAGCAGGTGGAAGAAGAGGAGGAGGAAGCCGAGAAGGAGGAGGTGGCAACAGGAGGCAAAGAATGTTGCCCTGCGATCCTTGGCGGCGGAAGGACGTGCGCCAAACAGCTCTCCGCCTGGGGCCCAGCTGCCACTACATTTACCCAGTGTGCAGTTAGGGAGATATAGCGTCCCTGGCCGTGCTTACTGGTCCACGTATCTGTGGTTAGGTGGACCTTGCCACAGATGGCGTTGCGCAGTGCACACTTGATTTTATCGGATACTTGGTTGTGCAGGGAAGGCACGGCTCTCTTGGAGAAGTAGTGCCGGCTGGGAACAACATACTGTGGGACAGCAAGCGACATGAGCTGTTTGAAGCTGTCTGTGTCCACCAGCCTAAATGACAGCATTTCATAGGCCAGTAGTTTAGAAATGCTGGCATTCAGGGCCAGGGATCGAGGGTGGCTAGGTGGGAATTTACGCTTTCTATCAAATGTTTGTGAGATGGAGAGCTGAACGCTGGCGTGTGACATGCTTGAGACGCTTGGTGACGGAGGTGGTGGTGGTGGTGTTGGTGGTACATCCCCTGTTTGCTGGGCGGCAGGTGCCAACGTTCCTCCAGAGGCGGAGGAAGAGGCCGAGGCGGCAGCAGCAGAATAGGCCGAGGCGGCAGCAGCAGAAGAGGTAGCAGGGGGAGCCTGAGTGACTTCCTTGGTTTTAAGGTGTTTACTCCACTGCAGTTCATGCTTTGCATGCAGGTGCCTGGTCATGCAGGTTGTGCTCAGGTTCAGAACGTTAATGCCTCGCTTCAGGCTCTGATGGCACAGCGTGCAAACCACTCGGGTCTTGTCGTCAGCACATTGTTTGAAGAAGTGCCATGCCAGGGAACTCCTTGAAGCTGCCTTTGGGGTGCTCGGTCCCAGATGGCGGCGGTCAGTAGCAGGCGGAGTCTCTTGGCGGCGGGTGTTCTGCTTTTGCCCACTGCTCCCTCTTTTGCTACGCTGTTGGCTCGGTCTCACCACTGCCTCTTCCTCCGAACTGTGAAAGTCAGTGGCACGACCTTCATTCCATGTGGGGTCTAGGACCTCATCGTCCCCTGCATCGTCTTCCACCCAGTCTTGATCCCTGACCTCCTGTTCAGTCTGCACACTGCAGAAAGACGCAGCAGTTGGCACCTGTGTTTCGTCATCATCAGAGACATGCTGAGGTGGTATTCCCATGTCCTCATCATCAGGAAACATAAGTGGTTGTGCGTCAGTGCATTCTATGTCTTTCACCGCTGGGGAAGGGCTAGGTGGATGCCCTTGGGAAACCCTGCCAGCGGAGTCTTCAAACAGCATAAGAGACTGCTGCATAACTTGAGGCTGAGACAGTTTCCCTGGTATGCATGGGGGTGATGTGACAGACTGATGGGGTTGGTTTTCAGGCGCCATCTGTGCGCTTTCTGCAGAAGACTGGGTGGGAGATAATGTGAACGTGCTGGATCCACTGTCGGCCACCCAATTGACTAATGCCTGTACCTGCTCAGGCCTTACCATCCTTAGAACGGCATTGGGCCCCACCATATATCGCTGTAAATTCTGGCGGCTACTGGGACCTGAGGTAGTTGGTACACTAGGACGTGTGGATGTGGCAGAACGGCCACGTCCTCTCCCAGCACCAGAGGGTCCACTAACACCACCACGACCATGTCCACGTCCGCGTCCCTTACTAGATGTTTTTCTCATTGTTATGGTTCACCACAACAACAAATATATTATTTGGCCCAATGTATTGTATTCAAATTCAGCGGGATATAAATTTGAGGCCTAGTATTTAGGCGCTGGGTGACCGGTATGGATTTAGTGACAGAATTAGACTTGGAAATGCACAGAAGCGTGTGTGTGAAGTTATTCTGAATGACCCTATGTGCACCTTCAATATGATCTACCCTTTTAGGGATAGATTTCAAATAGCTCTGATATAGCAGAAACGACTAAATTATGAAATTGCTAAATTGGGAATTGTATTTCAACCCAGAACAAAAAATGTGCTTTGACGGACACTAAATAACTTTCCCAGCCACAACAGGACAGCGGTAACGAGAGATTTAGCGGGATATAAATTTGAGGCCTAGTATTTAGGCGCTGGGTGACAGGTATGGGTTTAGTGACAGAATTAGATTTGGAAATGCACAGTAGCGGGTGTGTGAAGTTATTCTGAATGACCCTATGTGCACCTTGAATATTATATACCCTTTTAGGGATAGATTTCAAATAGCTCTGATATAGCAGAAACCACTAAATTATGAAATTGCTAAATTGGGAATTGTATTTCAACCCAGAACAAGAAATGTGCTTGAACGGACACTAAATAACTCGCCCAGCTACAGCACTAGGGACAGATTTAGCGGGATATAAATTTGAGGCCTAGTATTTAGGCGCTGGGTGACAGGTATGGGTTTAGTGCCAGAATTAGACTTGGAAATACACAGTAGCGGGTGTGTGTGAAGTTATTCTGAATGACCCAATGTGCACCTTGAATATTATATACCCTTTTAGGGATAGATTTCAAATAGCTCTGATATAGCAGAAACCACTAAATTATGAAATTGCTAAATTGGGAATTGTATTTCAACCCAGAACAAGAAATGTGCTTGAACGGACACTAAATAACTCGCCCAGCTACAGCACTAGGGACAGATTTAGCGGGATATAAATTTGAGGCCTAGTATTTAGGCGCTGGGTGACAGGTATGGGTTTAGTGCCAGAATTAGACTTGGAAATACACAGTAGCGGGTGTGTGTGAAGTTATTCTGAATGACCCAATGTGCACCTTGAATATTATATACCCTTTTAGGGATAGATTTCAAATAGCTCTGATATAGCAGAAACCACTAAATTATGAAATTGCTAAATTGGGAATTGTATTTCAACCCAGAACAAGAAATGTGCTTGAACGGACACTAAATAACTCGCCCAGCTACAGCACTAAGGACAGATTTAGCGGGATATAAATTTGAGGCCTAGTATTTAGGCGCTGGGTGACAGGTATGGGTTTAGTGCCAGAATTAGACTTGGAAATACACAGTAGCGGGTGTGTGTGAAGTTATTCTGAATGACCCAATGTGCACCTTGAATATTATATACCCTTTTAGGGATAGATTTCAAATAGCTCTGATATAGCAGAAACCACTAAATTATGAAATTGCTAAATTGGGAATTGTATTTCAACCCAGAACAAGAAATGTGCTTGAACGGACACTAAATAACTCGCCCAGCTACAGCACTAAGGACAGATTTAGCGGGATATAAATTTGAGGCCTAGTATTTAGGCGCTGGGTGACAGGTATGGGTTTAGTGCCAGAATTAGACTTGGAAATACACAGTAGCGGGTGTGTGTGAAGTTATTCTGAATGACCCAATGTGCACCTTGAATATTATATACCCTTTTAGGGATAGATTTCAAATAGCTCTGATATAGCAGAAACCACTAAATTATGAAATTGCTAAATTGGGAATTGTATTTCAACCCAGAACAAGAAATGTGCTTGAACGGACACTAAATAACTCGCCCAGCTACAGCACTAAGGACAGATTTAGCGGGATATAAATTTGAGGCCTAGTATTTAGGCGCTGGGTGACAGGTATGGGTTTAGTGCCAGAATTAGACTTGGAAATACACAGTAGCGGGTGTGTGTGAAGTTATTCTGAATGACCCAATGTGCACCTTGAATATTATATACCCTTTTAGGGATAGATTTCAAATAGCTCTGATATAGCAGAAACCACTAAATTATGAAATTGCTAAATTGGGAATTGTATTTCAACCCAGAACAAGAAATGTGCTTGAACGGACACTAAATAACTCGCCCAGCTACAGCACTAGGGACAGATTTAGCGGGATATAAATTTGAGGCCTAGTATTTAGGCGCTGGGTGACAGGTATGGGTTTAGTGCCAGAATTAGACTTGGAAATACACAGTAGCGGGTGTGTGTGAAGTTATTCTGAATGACCCAATGTGCACCTTGAATATTATATACCCTTTTAGGGATAGATTTCAAATAGCTCTGATATAGCAGAAACCACTAAATTATGAAATTGCTAAATTGGGAATTGTATTTCAACCCAGAACAAGAAATGTGCTTGAACGGACACTAAATAACTCGCCCAGCTACAGCACTAGGGACAGATTTAGCTGGATATAAATTTGAGGCCTAGTATTTAGGCGCTGGGTGACAGGTATGGGTTTAGTGCCAGAATTAGACTTGGAAATACACAGTAGCGGGTGTGTGTGAAGTTATTCTGAATGACCCAATGTGCACCTTGAATATTATATACCCTTTTAGGGATAGATTTCAAATAGCTCTGATATAGCAGAAACCACTAAATTATGAAATTGCTAAATTGGGAATTGTATTTCAACCCAGAACAAGAAATGTGCTTGAACGGACACTAAATAACTCGCCCAGCTACAGCACTAGGGACAGATTTAGCTGGATATAAATTTGAGGCCTAGTATTTAGGCGCTGGGTGACAGGTATGGGTTTAGTGCCAGAATTAGACTTGGAAATACACAGTAGCGGGTGTGTGTGAAGTTATTCTGAATGACCCAATGTGCACCTTGAATATTATATACCCTTTTAGGGATAGATTTCAAATAGCTCTGATATAGCAGAAACCACTAAATTATGAAATTGCTAAATTGGGAATTGTATTTCAACCCAGAACAAGAAATGTGCTTGAACGGACACTAAATAACTCGCCCAGCTACAGCACTAAGGACAGATTTAGCGGGATATAAATTTGAGGCCTAGTATTTAGGCGCTGGGTGACCGGTATGGATTTAGTGACAGAATTAGACTGGGATATGGCCAAAAAATAAACAGACTATTGCTGGTTAAATGCACTTGGTGTGACAGCTTCACCCTGATGTAGGCTTTAGCCAAAAAACAACCACACCATTGAGGGTTAAATGCACTTGGTGACAGGCGCAGCTTGCCCCTGATTTAGTATATGGCCAAAAAATGAACAGACTATTGCTGGTTAAATGCACTTGGTGTGACAGCTTCACCCTGATGTAGGCTTTAGCCAAAAAACAACCACACCATTGAGGGTTAAATGCACTTGGTGACAGGCGCAGCTTGCCCCTGATTTTGTATATGGCCAAAAAATGAACAGACTATTGCTGGTTAAATGCACTTGGTGTGACAGCTTCACCCTGATGTAGGCTTTAGCCAAAAAACAACCACACCATTGAGGGTTAAATGCACTTGGTCGCAGCTTGTGCTGGCGCACCACAAGACACAAAATGGCCGCCGATCACCCCAGAAAAATGTGACTGACAAACGGTCTGGGCAGCCTAAAAACAGTGAGCAATTGAGGATCAGCAGCTCAATGATCCACAGCTGCAGATCGATCAGTTAATCAAGTCCTTTGGAGGAGTTAATCTGCCTAATCTCGCCCTACTGTCGCAGCCGCAACCTCTCCCTACGCTAATCAGAGCAGAGTGACGGGCGGCGCTATGTGACTCCAGCTTAAATAGAGGCTGGGTCACATGGTGCTCTGGCCAATCACAGCCATGCCAATAGTAGGCATGGCTGTGATGGCCTCTTGGGGCAAGTAGTATGACGCTTGTTGATTGGCTGCTTTGCAGCCTTTCAAAAAGCGCCAAGAAAGCGTCACAAAAGCGCGAAGAAAGCGACGAACACCGAACCCGAACCCGGACTTTTACGAAAATGTCCGGGTTCGGGTCCGTGTCACGGACACCCCAAAATTCGGTACGAACCCGAACTATACAGTTCGAGTTCGCTCATCCCTACCAATGAGTCATTGGACAGGCACGTCCCTTCATCAGGAGCAATATTGCTCCTGATGAAGGGACGTGCCTGTCCCGAAACGCGTTGAGCCGGATTTACTTACATATGCAAATAAAGACCTTTGAAGAGAAGCACCCGTGTGATTTGCTGCCTTCATCCGTTAATACTCTAGAAGCGATCCAGGCTGGGGGGGTACTCGGTTTACAGGTGTTTTATGCTTATCCTGGTAAACCGCCCCCCTCGTGAAGTGAGTAACTGAACCCACGATACTACATTATTTTAAAAATATTATTTTATATATTATTTTAAATATATGTATAATGGTATCCTTTTATACAGATTTTTAACCCATTGATTTACATACTGTACCATACCATACAGCCCACGATGCTGCAGAACACGGTCTCTTAGGCACTTGAGACAGTTTGCAGTAATCCTACCCGTGTGGGAAATGTTTTAGACTTTTATATAGATACAATCTTTTGATCTTTTGTGCAGGTTTTTATACGCGTTTATATATGCGTATACATATATGTGCTTTTATCTCACAGCTCGAGACATATATACACACCCCTACATCCTAAAAACTTGCTCCTTATACCAACACAAAGCCCAAATACCAACCAGTAACGATCAACCACTATTGGCGCCCAAAAGGGTATATTCCAAATAAGCGAGATCTGAAGGGTATTTCTACCCACCAGTCCCCCTTATTTGGCTCACTACTATATCCTCTACAGGCAGACACCTTGTCGACCTGACTATACCCGGAGCAGCCTTTAGTATTCAACACCCAACCTTCTCTCCATTCCACTCCTATAAACCCGAGGCGCCTCAAGTCTTTCAGATCTAGTGGAACCCTTTTCCAACAGATCGGTCTGACCCTCGCACTTTCTTTCTCTCTCTCTTATAAGGTAATGCTGGCAGTTTTATATCCCTTTTGGAGGCGACAGGTTCCCTTTAATCTACATTCTAATCAGTTAAACTGAGCTTTAATGGATGTTTCTAAGGTCAGAGATCAGAGATAAGGATCCTGTCAGCTCCCTGCCTGATGGAGCAGAGAGAAAATACAAATCCTGCTAGTAGATAAACTCAAAGCTGTGCAGGGAAAACGTCTCATCATTTTTAATAAAGACCAACTGAAAAAAAAATTACAGATGAGTGAATCGAAGTTGACAAAGTGGAATTCGATCCGAATTTCAGGAAAAATTCCATTCGCACCAAATCAGAATTTCCTCACGCTTCGTGGTAACGAATCGCATTTTTTCCTAAAATGGCTGCTGCACGTGTTAGGACATGGAGCAAGGAACTCTGGGAATGCGAGATCACCCATAATGCCATGCATGCAGCCAATCAGCAGCCAGCCCTGTGATGTCACAGCCTTATAAATAGCCTCAGCCATTTTGGATTCTGCCATTTTCCAGTGTACTTAGTGCAGGGAGAAACGTCAGCAGGCGCTAGGGACAGTGGTAGAAAAGACTTCATTGTGCTGAAAAAATTATTTACAAGTTCAGGGAAAGATTAGTCAAGGTGTAGGGAAAGGATAGGGAGGCATCATCTACACTATAAAAGAAGAACAGGGGGCAATAGGAGAGTGCACAGCCTGGGTAATAGGAGCGATTCTATTACACCTTGCTGCACTAATTGGGGATCCAAACTGGTGTTATACTGCTGATTTTAGGTTGTTTGCACTATATGATACATCACTAATTCCAGAAAAACTTGGGGTGCAAGTTCTGTGTGATACAGCCATTTACGGGGTGTATTAATAGGAAAGATACGTACGTTCTATTAGCCATTCTGTGTTGATTTTACATTCTTAAACTTTTTTTTTGGGGGGGGTAGGGGGGGTGTAGAGGGGGTGTATTAATAAGAAAACAAAAAGGAATAAATATATGTCATAATTACTGTTCAACGGTGAGGTTACATTGTACTACAGCCATTTACAGGGTGTATTAATACGAAATATCCGTATGTCCCATTAGCCGTTTTGCGTTCATTTTAAACTGTTTTATTAATTTTTTAGGTGTATTAATAGGAAAAGGAAAAGAAAAAAATATGTCATAAGTGCCGTTCGGCGGTGAAGTTAAATTGTACTACAGCCATTTACACAGTGTATTGAAAGGAAATATACGTACGTCCCATTAGCCGTTTTGCAGTGAATCGTGATTGTGATTTATTTTTTGGGGATGTAGAAATAGGAAAAAGAATATGTCTTAATTGACCTTCTGCGGTGAATTGTGATTGTTATTTTTTTTTTTGGGGGGGGGGAGTTCATTAATCAGAAAAAATATATATATGTCTTAATTGCCGTTCAGCAAGTAACACTACACTACCGAATTTCTTTGGGGGTATTATTTTAATTTAATTTTAATTAAATTATTTTATTATACAGTATGTCAGACAGGTGACAGGCCCTTCAAAGTGAACGGGCAGTGGCCAAAATGTTTCTGTCGCAGGCAGCAGAATAAAAGGGCGTGGCAGCAGGAATCGCAGCGAGAGGCCTGAGCTCCCGGTGTCATTTAGCGGTCGTGTCTTGACCAGCAACCCAGCGGTGCTTGAATGGTTGACTTGGTCTTCGTCGAGTCGGTGGGTTCCTCTGACACAACGCTTAGTTGACATGGCCCGGGAGCAGGCCCTGTGCCCACACCTACCCTGAAACTATACGTATTATATAACAAAACAGCCTACACAAAATAGGGAACTAATTATAATAATTTATTTTGGTGTCAGTTTGCATATTTAAAGAATAAGGAGCTAGAGTTTGAAAAAAAAACAACAAAAAAAAAAAACGTTTTGTACAGTTTCCCCCAAATAAAAATTGTTGCAAAAATTATTTTGGTAGTCCAACAAATAAGATAGCTACAACCGTTTGAACCAACACGCGCGCTAAATCACAAAAAAGTGTCTGGTCATTAAGGCCTTTTCAGGCCTGGTCATTCAAGCGTTAACCAATAAGCGCCTTCCCCACTAGCAAGGTAAAGTGCTTACTGGTTATTGCATGGCGCCTGTAACTGGCAGAAGGTGGTAATAACCAGGGAGCACCATCCTCTGAAGTGAAGGAAAGCACTGATTTAAGAGTAGTAGTCAGGAAGGATATGTCACCACTTTTCTGATAAAAATTATTTTTATCAAGTTGCTGCAGCATGGCCCCTGAAATAGAAGATTCATAATTACATGCTCCACGCCGCTCTGGTCCTCTGTGCTGTCTCCATCTTCCGGTTCCTGTGCTGTTTACACTTATCGTGGTCACATACACCGCTCCAGCCAATGACTGGCTTCAGCAGTGACATGCTGCTTGTGGCCACATCACCGTGTAAGCCAGTCATTGGCTGGAGTGGTGTATGACCATGTCCATGCACTGACAGGTGTAAACAGCAGGGGCAGTGCGAAGGACCGGGGTGGTGGGGAGCAGGTAAGCATAACTCTTTGGTTTCAGGGGTTATGCTGCAGCACTATATTCTGGACAAGTACTGGGAACAAGTGTTCGTAGGAAGGCTCATATCTTATATCTGGCCAGTATAATCGTGCAGCTGATCAGTCGATGAACAAGGAATTTGGCGGCTGATTTGCATATTTTATCAGGATGAAAGATGTACAATTATCTGCAGAACATCTCTCTGTCTAATCAGGGATGTGCTACCAATAATCAATATAACTAAATGAAGGCGGAATGACTGTGGTAGCAATCATTCCTCCCCAGTCACTTTGCACTGGCTTGTGTAATAGGCAGATGAGCGCCGAATAACATTTTTTTATTTGCAGCTCATTGAAATAGATGTGACAATGCTGCCCCCAGACCAAAAAAGGTTGTGCACCCCTGCCTTAGACTGAAATGGAATACTATTGCAGTCTATGGGGTTTTCACAAGCTGCCTGTCAGGCTGTGCCTTGGTCATGGCTTTTCAGGCAGCTAGGCATGACAGACCTGGGAGCCCTCACCAGTCCCCAGGCTGTCACGGCAACTGATTGGAGCCCTGTGATTTTTCCGCAGGGGCTCTTATTGTAGGACAGAGAGAACCTCCTCCTTCTGTCTAAGGATGCAGCGGTCACTATTGACAGTGGCATCTGAGGGGTTAAATGACCAGGATCAGCCTCATCGCCAATCACAGTCACTGCTGGGGTGCTGGCTGTATTATACAGCTGGCACTTGCCATGTATGGAGTAAGCTCAGCGTGTGAGCTCGCTTTATACATCCCTAGCACTGTAATACCGTACCGTACAGTGGGCTTGGACTCCCATATTGTTGAATGGATTAGGCAGTGGCTGAGGGACAGGCAACAGAGGGTTGTAGTCAATGGAGTATATTCAGACCAAGGTCTTGTTACCATTGGGGTACCTCAGGGATCTGTTCTGGGACCCATATTGTTTAATATCTTTATCAGCGAAATTGCAGAAGGCCTCGATGGTAAGGTGTGTCTTTTTGCTGATGACACAAAGATTTGTAACAGGGTTGATGTTCCTGGAGGGATACACCAAATGGAAAAGGACTTAGGAAAACTAGAGGAATGGTCAAAAATCTGGCAACTAAAATTTAATGTTGATAAGTGCAAGATAATGCACCTGGGGCGTAAAAACCCAAGAGCAGAATATTAAAATCAGTGATACAGTCCTAACCTCAGTATCTGAGGAAAGGGATTTAGGGATCATTATTTCAGAAGACTTAAAGGTAGGCAGACAATGTCATAGAGCAGCAGGAAATGCTAGCAGAATGCTTGGGTGTATAGGGAGAGGCATTACCAGTAGAGAGAGGGAGGCGCTCATGCCGCTCTACAGAGCACTAGTGAGATCTAATTTGGAGTATTGTGCTCAGTACTGGAGACCATATCTCCAGAAGGATATTGATACTTTGGAGAGAGTTCAGAGAAGAGCTACTAAACTGGTACATGGATTGCAGGATAAAACTTACCAGGAAAGATCAAAGGACCTTAAAGGGTTTCTACCACTTAGGTGTCACATATTTGGCTGTCAGACACTAGCGATCCGCTAGTGTCTGCTCTGGCCAACCATCCTAATATAATTGCTTTTGGGGCGGTGGTTTGGCTAAAAAAAGAACTTTTATTAATATGCTAATGAGCCTCTAGGTGCTATGGGGGCGTCATTAGCACCTAGAGGCTCCGTCTACCTTTAGAAACTGCCGCCCCCAGCGCGTCCCTCCAGCCCGCCCATCTCCTCCTGAATGCGATCCTCGTATGTATTCTGCGCATGCGCAGTAAATGTCTGACAGCTTCCCTGCTCAGACATCTCCACTGCGCCTGTTCCTCGGAGCACTATGGCGTCATCGCGCAAGCGCAGTGGAGATGTCTGAGCAAGGAAGCGGTCAGACATTCACTGCGCATGCGCAGAATACATACGAGGATCGCATTCAGGAGGAGATGGGCGGGCTGGAGGGACGCGCTCGGCGGCGGCAGTTTCTGAAGGTAGATGGAGCCTCTAGGTGCTAATGACGCCCCCATAGCACCTAGAGGCTCATTAGCATAATAATAAAAGTAGTTTTTTTAGCCAAACCACCGCCCCAAAAGCAATTATATTAGGATGGTTGGCCAGAGCAGACACTAGCGGATCGCTAGTGTCTGACAGCCAAATATGTGACACCTAAGTGGTAGAAACCCTTTAACATGTATAGCTTGGAAGAAAGACGAGACAGAGGGGAAATGATAGAAACTTTTAAATACATAAAGGGAATCAACAAGGTAAAAGAGGAGAGAATATTTAAAAGAAGAAAAACTGCTACAAGAGGACATAGTTGTAAATTAGAGGGACAAAGGTTTAAAAGTAATATCAGGAAGTATTACTTTACTGAGAGAGTAGTGGATGCATGGAATAGCCTTCCTGCAGAAGTGGTAACTGCAAATACAGTGAAGGAGTTTAAAGGGACACTGACAGGGCCAATAAGCATATTGAGGTATATATATGGCCGTACAGGTCTTATAATGGGTATTACAATCATCTAAGTATCCCCCCTGTCCACATTATACATACAGTAAACTTTAAGTTTTATAACCTGCTCCAACGGTCTTCAATCTGCCCAAGGGGCGGCGTTTCACCTCTCTTGCGCCCAGCCAGCCTCCCCCAACTGCCGCTTTGAAGCGACGTCCAGCTCATGAATATTCAGTTTGCTGGGCGGCTTCTGCGGTCCCCGCTCTGAAGCGCTTCGCTTAACAGTGCCCGGCGCATGCGCCGGATCTTGTGAAGTCGGGGACAGTAAGCGCCGCCCAGCGAAGTGAATATTGATGAGCTGGGCGGCGCTTACTGTACCGGACTTCACAAGATCCGGCGCATGCGCCGGGCACTGTTAAGCGAAGCGCTTCAGAGCGTGGACCGCAGAAGCCACCCAGCAAACTGAATATTCATGAGCTGGGCGGCGCTTCAAAGCGGCAGTTGGGGGAGGCTGGCTGGGCGCAAGAGAGGTGAAACGCCGCCCCTTGGGCAGATTGAAGACCGTTGGAGCAGGTTATAAAACTTAAAGTTTACTGTATGTATAATGTGGACAGGGGGGATACTTATATGATTGTAATACCCATTATAAGACCTGTACTGCCATATATACAGACGTGGACAAAATTGTTGGTACCCTTTGGTCAATGAAAGAAAAAGTCACAATGGTCACAGAAATAACTTTAATCTGACAAAAGTAATAATAAATTAAAATTCTATAAATGTTAACCAATGAAAGTCAGACATTGTTTTTCAACCATGCTTCAACAGAATTATGTAAAAAAATAAACTCATGAAACAGGCATGGACAAAAATGATGGTACCCCTAGAAAACACAGAACATAATGTGACCAAAGGGACATGTTAATTCAAGGTGTGTCCACTAATTAGCATCACAGGTGTCTACAACCTTGTAATCAGCCATTGGGCCTATATATATGGCTCCAGGTAATCACTGTGTTGTTTGGTGATATGGTGTGTACCACACTCGACATGGACCAGAGGAAGCAAAGGAAAGAGCTGTCTCAAGAGATCAGAAAGAAAATTATAGACAAGCATGTTAAAGGTAAAGGCTATAAGACCATCTCCAAGCAACTAGATGTTCCTGTGAGTACAGTTGCACATATTATTCATAAGTTTAAGATCCATGGGACTGTAGCCAACCTCCCTGGACGTGGCCGCAGGAGGAAAATTGATGACAAATCTAAGAGACGGATAATCCGAATGGTAACAAAAGAGCCTAGAAAGACTTCTAAAGAGATTCAAGGTGAACTTCATGCTCAAGGAACATCAGTGTCAGATCGCACCATCCGTCGTTGTTTGAGCCAAAGTGGACTACATGGGAGACGACCAAGGAGGACACCATTGTTGAAAACGAATCATAAAAAAGCAAGACTGGAATATGCCAAACTACATGTTGACAAGCCACAAAGCTTCTGGGAGAATGTCCTGTGGACAGATGAGACAAAAATCGAAGTTTTTGCCAAGGCACATCAGCTGTATGTTCACAGACGAAAAAATGAAGCATATCAAGAAAAGAACACTGTCCCTACTGTGAAACATGGAGGAGGCTCTGTTATGTTCTGGGGCTGCTTTGCTGCGTCTGGCACAGGGTGTCTTGAATCTGTGCAGGGTACAATGAAATCTCAAGACTATCAAGGAATTCTAGAGAGAAATGTACTAGCCAGTGTCAGAAAGCTTGGTCTCAGTCGCAGGTCATGGGTCTTGCAACAGGACAATGACCCAAAACACACCGCTAAAAACACCCAAGAATGGCTAAGAGGAAAAAATTGGACTATTCTAAAGTGGCCTTCTATGAGCCCTGACCTCAATCCTATTGAGCATCTTTGGAAGGAGCTGAAACATGCAGTCTGGAAAAGGCACCCTTCAAACCGGACACAACTGGAGCAGTTTGCTCATGAGGAGTGGGCCAAAATACCTGCTGAGAGGTGCAGATGTCTCATTGACAGTTACAGGAAGCGTTTGATTGCAGTGATTGCCTCAAAAGGTTGCGCAACAAAATATTAAGTTAGGGGTACCATCATTTTTGTCCATGCCTGTTTCATGAGTTTATTTTTTTACATAATTCTGTTGAAGCATGGTTGAAAAACAATGTCTGACTTTCATTGGTTAACATTTATAGAATTTTAATTTATTATTACTTTTGTCAGATTAAAGTTATTTCTGTGACCATTGTGACTTTTTCTTTCATTGACCAAAGGGTACCAACAATTTTGTCCACGTCTGTATATACCTCAATATGCTTATTGGCCCTGTCAGTGTCCCTTTAAGCATGCATGGGATAGGCATAAGGCAGGGCTGGCCAACCTGTGGCTCTCCAGCTGTTGTAAAACTACAATTCCCACCATGCCTTGCTGTAGGCTGAAAGCTAAAGGCAGTCTGTGCATGAGGGGAGTTGTAGTTTTGCAACAGCTGGAGAGCCGCAGGTTGGCCATCCCAGGCATAAGGCCATCCTTCATATAAGATAGGGCCAGGGGCTATCCATAGTATTTACTATATTGGGCAGACTAGATGGGCCAAATGGTTCTTATCTGCCGTCACATTCTATGTTTCTATGTTTAGCATTTTGTGTTAAGGGGTTCAAGATCCAATATCTGCTGTACATGTTTGGCAGATGTTGGTTAGGGGTTAAAAGTATACATTTAACCTCCTCCCGACCGCCTAACGCAGGGATGCGTCCTGCGGACGGCCAGGTTATTCCTCGTAGACGCATTGGAGCGTCATCTTGCGAGATTTTGCGTGAATGCGCGCACGCATGCGCGCGCTTTCGCAGCAATGCTAAGCTGAGAAGTTGATCTACAAGCATCTAATATAACAGCGTCTGATATACCTGCTACCTGGTCCTCTGGTGGTCCTTTTTGCTCGGATCGACCACCAGAGGACACAGGCAGCTCTGTAAGTAGCACCAAGCACCACACTACACTACACCCCCCCTGTCACTTATTAACCCCTTATTAACCGCTGATCACTCCATATAGACTCCCTGATCACCCCCCTGTCATTGATAACCCCCCTGTAAGGCTCCACTCAGACATCCGTATGTTTTTTGCGGATCCGCGGATCCACAAAACACGGACACCGGCAATGTGCTTTCCGCATTTTGCGGATCCGCACATTGCCAGAACTATATAGAAAATGCCTTTTCTTGTCCGCAATTGACAAGAATAGGACATGTTCTATAGGCTCTACAAAAAATGCAGTGTTCGCCCGATCAGGCCTGATCTTGTGCACACACTTGCGTTCAGTCCGCCCCACCGCAGTGACAGAATTTTTTTTTTCTGATCACTGCAAAAACACCGTAAAATCTCTGCGGCGCTATAAAGATCACTTTTGAGGGGCATGGTGAGTTTATAGGAGATTTTTTTTTTGGGCACAAGTTAGCGGAAATACATTTTTTTTTTTTTTTTTTTTTCAAAGTCTCATATTCCACTAACTTGTGACAAAAAATAAAATCTTACATGAACTCACCATACCCCTCCGGAATCCAAATGCGTAAAAATGCCCTGTGAAATCCTAAAGGTACTCATTGGAATTTGGGCCGCTTTGCGCATCTTGGCTGCAAAAAAGTGTCACACATGTGGTATCGCCATACTCAGGAGAAGTAGGGCAATGTGTTTTGGGGTGTATTTTTACATATACCCATGCTGTGTGTGAGAAATATCTCTGCAAATTGACAACTTTGCATGGCGAGTTCATGTAAAATTTAAGTTAGTGGAATATGAGACTTTGTAAGAAGAAAAAAAATATTTTTCCGCTAACCTGTGTCAAAAAAAAAAAATTCTATGAACTCGCCATGCCCCTCACGGAATACCTTGGGGTGTCTTCTTTCCAAAATGGGGTCACATGTGGGGTATTTATACTGCCCTGGCATTTTAGGGGCCCTAATGCGTGAGAAGTAGTTTGGAATCCAGATGCCTAAAAATGCCCTCCTAAAAGGTACTCATTGGATTATGGGCCCCTTTGCGCACCTAGGCTGCAAAAAAGTGTCACACATGCGGTATCGCCGTACTCAGGAGAAGTAGGGCAATGTGTTTTGGGGTGTATTTTTACATATACCCATGCTGTGTGAGAGAAATATCTCTTTAAATTGACAAATTCTTATTTAATTTTTTTTTTAAAGTTGTCATTTACAGAGATATTTGTCATACACAGTATGGGTATATGTAAAATTACCCCCCAAACCACATTGCCCTACTTCTCCTGAGTACAGTGATACCACATGTGTGACACCTTTTTGCAGCCTAGGTGCGCAAAGGGGCCCAAATTCCAATAAGTATCTTTCACAGGGCATTTTTACACATTTGAATTCCAAACTACTTCTCACGCTTTAGGTCCCCTAAAATGCAAGGGCAGTATAAATACCCCAAATGTGACCCCTTTTTGGAAAGAAGACACCCCAAGGTATTCCGTGAGGGGTATGGTGAGTTCATGTAAAATTTTATTTTTTGTCACAAGTTAGTGGAATATGAGATTTTGTAAGAAAAAAAATAATAATCATTTTCCGCTAACTTGTGACAAAAAATAAAAACTTCCATCAGCGAATACCTTAGGGTGTCTACTTTCCGAAATGGGGTCATTTGTGGGGTGTTTCTACTGTCTGGGCATTGTAGAACCTCAGGAAACATGACAGGTGCTCAGATAGTCAAAGTGCGTAAATTTTTTTTTTTTGCACCATAGTTTGTAAACGCTATAACTTTTACCGAAACCAATAAATATACACTTATTGCATTTTTTTATCAAAGACATGTAGAATAATACATTTACAGAAACATTTATATAGAAATGTAGTTTTATTTGAAAAATTTTACAACAGAAAGTGAAAAATGTAATTTTTTGGCAAAAATTTCGGTCAATTTTGATTAATATCAAAAAAAGTAAAAATGTCAGCAGCAATGAAATACCACTAAATGAAAGCTCTATTAGTGAGAAGAAAAGGAGGTAAAATTCATTTGGGTGGTAAGTTGTATGACCGAGCAATAAACGGTGAAAGTAGTGTAGTGCAGAATTGTAAAAAGTGGTCTGGTCATTAAGGGGGTTTAAGCTAGGGGGGCTGAGGTGGTTAATGTAATGCCACAATTTTGTCAGTTACGTTTTATTTACAAAAAAAGTATCCGTTTTAACTGTAACATTTCCTTTTTTTTAAATAAAGATTTCATGTCTATCCAAGGAAGTAGGTGGGATGCGGCTTTTGTGGCGTTTTTTTTTTTTCTTTTCTTTTTCTTTTCAATTTTACAGGCTTTAATTGTTAAAAAATATTAAACAGATGGAAATGTAAGGTTTTGCATTTCCATCCATCTCCCAAGGACTGTAATGGTAAAAGAAAGTATATGCTAAGTAAACATTGTTTTGCAGGACAGTATAGTGGGGTCTAGCTCTCAAAAAAGCGTATTGAAATATGAACAGGGACAAGTATAGTCAAAGATATGCACTATTGCACTATGCTTGGCCAATTATAGTCTATAGATACATCAAGCGAAATGTTTCAATATGATTTTATAGTATTGCTACAGTACGTATACACTTGACAGACAGCGAATACGAGATGTGAACAGCCTCTTACAAATGCATTAATCAATCCAGTAAGAGTCCACTTCAGCAATATAATGTATGCTGTATTACAGTCAGGTGCTCTATACACTATATAATAGGGTCCTATTCAATATGTTTTCAAGATCTGTGTGCCATAATAGCAACCTTTACTAACGCGCTATAGAAACCGCTCCTGCAATTAGAAGGCTGGGTTTCCACGTTCAGGTTTTCTGATGCAGTTTTTAAAACCAAAGCAGAGTGTGGATCCAAAAGGGAGAGTAAGCATAAGGCGCCATTCACACTACTGTATTTTTGTTCTGCATCCAATTAGCATTTTTTGCAGATTGCAGATTGGATGCTGACACATTCATTTCAATGGGTCCACAAAAAATGTGGACAGCGCACCGTGGGCTGTCCGCATCCGTATGTCCTTTCTGCATATCTGCAAAAAAAGATAGAACATGTCCTGTTCTTGTCCGTTTTGCGGACAAGAATAGGCATTGTTACAATGAGTCTGCAAAAAAGTATGCAACATGAGCGTCACCCGCATTTTTTGGCAATTTGCAGACCGCTACATAGGTTACTGTTGTGTGCATGAGGCCTAAAGGATAGATACTACCTCATTGCTTTTTTTGAATCCACTCCTGTTTTTTAATCCAAAAGCTGCATCAGTAAATTTATCAAAACTGGGTTAAAAACTGGCTTTGTTGCCCATAGCAACCAGTCAGATTCCACCTTTTATTTTTCCGAGTTCCTTTGGAAAATGAAATGTGGAATTTGATTGGTTGCTATGGGCAACTAAGCCAATTTTCCTTTACATCAGTTTGATAAATTCAGCCTAAGGCCTCATTCACACAGTCAGTGATCGGTCAGTGATTTCCATCAGTGATTGGGAGCCAAAACCAGGTGCAGCTCTAAACCCAGAACAGGAGAAAATCTTTCCATTTTGGCTAAATGCACACGAACATATTTTTTTTTCGTGTCTGTACAGTTTTTTTTGCGGATAGAATGCGGACCCATGTGCTATCCGCATCAGTATGGAACAGGAGCCTCCATAGAGATATAGGCTACATGCACACGACCGTATGTGTTTTGCAGTCCACAAATTGCGGATTCCGCAAAAATTACGGATGACATCCATATGCCATCCATTTTTTTTGCGGATCCATTGTAGCAATGCTTAAAACGGACAAGAATAGGACATGTTATATTTTTTTTGGTGGAGCTATAGAACATAGCTCCACCAAAAAAAATATAGCATGTCCTATTCTTGTCCGTTTTAAGCATTGCTACAATGGATCCGCAAAAAAAAAATGGATGGCATATGGATGTCATCCGTAATTTTTGCGGAATCCGCAATTTGTGGACTGCAAAACACATACGGTCGTGTGCATGTAGCCTATATCTCTATGGAGGCTCCTGTTCTGTTTTGGCTCATAATCACTGATGGAAATCACTGACCAAACACTGACGTGTGAATAAGGCCTCATGCACACAACAGTTTTTTTTCACGGTCCGCAAAAACGGGGTCCGTAGGTTCGTGATCCGTGACCGTTTTTTCATCCGTGGGTCTTCCTTGATTTTTGGAGGATCCACGGACATGAAAAAAAAGTCGTTTTGGTGTCCGCCTGGCCGTGCGGAGCCAAACGGATCCGTCCTGAATTACAATGCAAGTCAATGGGGACGGATCCGTTTGACGTTGACACAATATGGTGCCATTTCAAACGGATCCGTCCCCATTGACTTTCAATGTAAAGTCTGGAGTTCTTTTATACCATCGGATTGGAGTTTTCTCCAATCCGATGGTATATTTTAACTTGAAGCGTTCCCATCACCATGGGAACGCCTCTATGTTAGAATATACTGTCGGATATGAGCTACATCGTGAAACTCAGATCCGACAGTATATTCTAACACAGAGGCGTTCCCATGGTGATGGGGACGCTTCAGGTTAGAATATACTGAAAAACTGTGTACATGACTGCCCCCTGCTGCCTGGCAGCATCCGATCTCTTACAGGGGGCCGTGATCAGCACAATTAACTCCTCAGGTGCCGTACCTGAAGGGGTTAATTGTACTATCATATCCCCCTGTAAGAGATCAGGGCTGCCAGGCAGCAGGGGGCAGACCCCCCCCTCCCCAGTTTGAATATCATTGGTGGCCAGTGCGGCCCCCCCCTCCCTCCCTCTATTGTAATAAATCGTTGGTGGCACAGTGTGCACCCCCCATCGCCCCCCCTCCCTCCCTCTATTGTAATAAATCGTTGGTGGCACAGTTTGCGCCCCCCATCGGCCCCCCCTCCCTCCCTTGTAATAAATTGTTGGTGGCACAGTGTGCACCCCCCATCGCCCCCCCTCACTCCCTCTATTGTAATAAATCGTTGGTGGCACAGTGTGCGCCCACCATCGGCCCCCCTCCCTCTATAGCAGTAACAACATTGGTGGCTTGGTGGCAGTGTACGGCCTCCCATCTCCCCCCCCCCCCGATCATTGGTGGCAGCGTTGTTCCGATCGGAGTCCCAGTTTAATCGCTGGGGCTCCGATCGGTAACCATGGCAACCAGAAAGCTACTGCAGCCCTGGTTGCCATGGTTACTTAGCAATAGTACAATAGTAGAAGATTCATATTTACCTGCTTGCTGCTGCGATGTCTGTGACCGGCCGGGAGCTCCTCCTACTGGTAAGTGACAGTTCTTTAGCAATGCGCCGCACAGACCTGTCACTTACCAGTAGGTGGAGCTCCCGGCCGGACACGAACATCGCAGCAGCAAGCAGGTAACTATGAATCTTCTACTATTGTACTATTGCTAAGTAACCATGGCAACCAGGACTGCAGTAGCGTCCTGGTTGCCATGGTTACCGATCGGAGCCCCAGCGATTAAACTGGGACTCCGATCGGAACTCCGCTGCCATCAATGATCGGGGGGGGGGGGGGAGATGGGAGGCCGCACACTGGCCACCAATATTGTTACTGCTATAGAGGGAAGGGGGGTGGCACACTGTGCCACCAACAATTTATTACAATAGAGGGAGGGAGGGGTGGCCGACGGGGGGCGCACACTGTGCCACCAACGATTTATTACAATAGAGGGAGGGAGGGGGGCCGATGGGGGGCGCACACTGGCCACCAACGATTTATTACAATAGAGGGAGGAAGGGGGGGGGCCCGATGGGGGGTGCACACTGGCCACCAAGCTATTATTACAATAGAGGGAGGGAGGGGGGGGCCGCACTGGCCACCAATGATATTCAAACTGGGGAGGGGGGGGTCTGCCCCCTGCTGCCTGGCAGCCCTGAGCTCTTACAGGGGGATATGATAGTACAATTAACCCCTTCAGGTGCCGCACCTGAAGGGGTTAATTGTGCTGATCACGGCCCCCTGTAAGAGATCGGGTGCTGCCAGGCAGCAGGGGGCAGTCTTGTACACCGTTTGTAGTGTATTCTAACTAGAAGCGTCCCCATCACCATGGGAACGCTTCTGTGTTAGAATATACTGTCGGATATGAGTTTTCACGAAGTGAAAACTTAGATCTGAAAAAGCTTTTATGCAGGCGGATCTTCGGATCCGTCTGTATGAAAGCAACCTACGGCCACGGATCACGGACACGGATGCCAATCTTGTGTGCATCCGTGTTCTTTCACGGACCCATTGACTTGAATGGGTCCGTGAACCGTTGTCCGTCAAAAAAATAGGACAGGTCATATTTTTTTGACGGACAGGATACATGGATCACGGCCTCGGCTGCAAAACGGTGCATTTTCCGATTTTTCCACGGACCCATTGAAAGTCAATGGGTCCACGAAAAAAAACGGAAAACGGCACAACGGCCACGGATGCACACAACGGTCGTGTGCATGAGGCCTAAGGCCAACCAAAAACGTATTTGCTTAGAAAACCTAATGAATACATGCACGACTGCATGCAATCCGCAACAGAAAGAAGTCCATTGCTTTGTAAGTAGCATGTGCAATGACTGGGAACGGCAATTGTGATGCCCACCACCCTCGTCATTGAACCCCTCAGATGCTGTGTTCATCGCTGATAGCGGCATCTGATGTAAAAAACGGAGGCTTTTCAGGGTTTAAAAAATAATAATACCATATCCATTTGAGTGTAAAGAGGCCGCCGCGGCCATCTTGATTGAAGATCCCGCGCGAAACCTTGCATGGTGCGTGATGACTTCATCACTCTGGCCGGCTTGCTGACGTCATACGTCACTGCACACAAGATTTAGTGCGGGATTTTCAGTCAAGATGCTCGTGGCAGCCTCTTCATGGTCAAATGGATGAGGTGAGCATGTGTTTTTTATTTTTTTTTACAACATTTCAGGGAAAATTGATTAGTTACCACAAAGCACGAGGAAATTCGGCTTACTGCGAATCGGATCAACCCTAAAATTCTGATCGATGTCCACTTCGGCTACTTCAATTCGCTCAACCCTATTCACAAACACCGATGAAAACCACTGATCAAACACTGACCAAACGCTGACTGTGTGAAAGTGGCCAAAGACTAGATCCCAGTAAACATGTTTTTCCGAGTCATGGTTTCCTATTTTTTTTTATCTGCATATACCATTAGAGGACTAGAGGCCTTGCATTCTCCATCTTGTCACACTGTTGTATTTTGGATGTGCACAGGTTATAATATTGTGTCCATAGACTGCTGTGGGCCTGCTCTTTATGTTTGTCTGCCTGTGAAAGGGGGAAACTGGTGCAAAGCCCCCGGGCAACCAATCAGATTCCACCTTTCATTATTCACAGCTTCTTTGGAAAATAAAAGGAGGAATCTGATTGGTTGCTATGGACAACTAAGCCAGTTTTCCTCTACACCAGTTATGATAAATCTCCCCCATTGTGCGTAACATTACAGTAGAAATGTGTTTTCCCCTAGATGCAATGCATGGCACACAGACTGCCTATGTGCCCATAAAATGACTTATTGGTACTCTATGTGGCACTTTTTACAAGGTCCATGTGCACGAGTCCCTATTTTTACTTTTTTCTGAAATAATAGTAATAATTCAAACTGGTGTAAAGTAGAACTGGCTTCAGGGGTGCACCTAGTCTTTCTGCTGCCTGAGGCGAAAACTGAAAAAGCGCCTTCCATCCCCATACCAACTTCTCAACCTAACCCCTTCCCTCCTAACATTACGTATATATATTTATAGAACATACAGAGTAATACAGCGCCCCATACCTCTTACATCCAGTGACGTCTCCTTTGATGTAGATGTTCTCTTTCCTCATCTTCTCCTTTCAGACCTTCAGACCAGACCACCATTTTTAAGCCATTTCTCGTCTCTGCAGTTTGACAAAAAAAAAAGGTTAACCACTTTTCCATCATCCTCCCATCTTCTGGACAAATTATCCTTCCACCCCCAATACTGTGCCGCTGTGCTCCCCAATATTATACTGCAGAAACAGATAAACCCCCTGTTAATACAGGTACCATGCAGGTAGTGCCCTTCAATAATTATTGGCACGCAGTGTCCAAAAATAACTGCGCCCAGCAAATAGTGTCCCTGACACTAATAGTGTAAACATAACGTCCCCCAAAAATAATTGTGGTAAGCTGATACTGTGCCAAGGTGCCCCACAGTAATAGTGCTTCCAAAAATCCCACTAATAGTAATAATTCTCTGCTAGAGCACACATGGTAGTAATAGTGCTCCTACAGTGCCCCCAACATGTTCCCACTGTGACCCAGAAGTAATAATGCTCCCATAGTGCCCTTACTAGTAATCATGTTCCCCATAGACCCCCAGCACTAATAAAGCCCACCACAATGCCCACCAGTAGTAATAATTCTCCTTATAATGTGACAGTACAAAAAATGCCCCCTTATAATGTGTGCCAGTGTAAAAAATACCCCCTTTTAATGCCCCCAGTTGAGCTAATGTCCCCATAGTGCCCCCATAATGTGCCAGTATAAAATACCCCTATATAGTGCCCCCAGTAAATGCCCCATAGTGTTCCTCTCCCCCTTCCTCCTAGTGCCCCTCATAATGTACCAGTATAAAATACCCCTATATATTGTGCCCCCAGTAAATGCCCCCATAGTGCTCCTCTCCCCCCTTCCTCCTAGTGCCCCTCATAATGTACCAGTATAAAATGCCCCTATATAGTGCCCAATAGATGCCCTCAGTGTCCCCCATAATTTTCAAGTATAAAATACCCCTTCTTAGTGCCCCCTTGTAGATGGCCCCATAGTACTCCTCTTCCCCCTTCCCCATAGTACCCACCATAATGTGTCCCAGTATAAAATGCCCCTATGCAGAGCCCCCCATATAAAATACCCCTTCTTTGTGGCCTCAGTAGATGCCACCATAGTGTCCCCCAATAATGTGCTAGTAAGAAATTCCCCCATAGTGCCACACAATAATGTGCCAGTAAAAAGTGCCCACATAGTGCCCCCAATAATGTGACAGTAAGAAGTACCCACATAGATGCCCCCCAATCATGTGCCAGTAAAAAGTGCCCCTCCATAGATGCCCCCAATCATGTGCCAGTGAGAAGTTCCCCCCCATAGATGCCCCCCAATTATGTGCCAATAAGAAGTGCCCCCACAGTGCACCCCCAATCATGTACCACATCAAAAAAATAAACACATATACTCACCTCCATGAGGCTGGCAGCGATGCGATGCAGGCCTCTTCCAGCCTGAGTCTCCGCGCTGTATGGCTCAGGCGGCGCGATGACATCATCGAGCTGTCTGCACCGGCCTCTGATAGGCTGCAGACACTAGGCCTGCAGCCTATCAGAAGAACGGGGAAGGTAGACACCTCTCCCTCCCTTGTCCCGCCGCAGCACATCTATCTGTATTACTGTCCTGAGGGCGGCGATACAGATGACTATGGAGATGAGCGCTTCCACAATGGAAGCATTTATCTCCCTGTGCCCTGCCACTACCGCCCCAATTGTCACCAGGGCCGCGCCGCCTGAAGCGATCGCCTCACCTCGCCTAATTGGCGGTGCGGCCCTGACTGGCTTAGTTTGCCCATAGCAACCAATCAGATTCCACCTTTCATTTTCCAAAGGAGCCGTCAAAAGGTGGAATCTGATTGGTAGCTATGGGCAACTAAACCAGTTCTACTTTACACCAGTTTGATAATTGACCCTATATGTGTTTTTCATGGGGAGAGAAAAGGACACCACCACCGGACATGTTTGGTGGCAGCTGATCTCTCTTGAGAACAAATGATTAGGCATGTTGGAATTCAACATGCCCAATCCTTTCTTTCCCCAACTTCCCCATTAGAATTATAAATGGCCCATGTGTACTCTAGGAAAGGGGCTCTCTTTAAGCTTTTGGATTGAGACCCAAAATGGAAGGTGATGCCTGGCTGGAGACCCTCGTCTATAAGCCAGAAGAATAAGCTAAGTGTGTAATATCACATTTATCCAGCAGCCACCACTACAATGGATATGTGTCTGCTGGCAGCTTTCCCCAGACCGAGCAGCAAATTAATGGGATTTCTAGAGCCAAACTCTCCTCAATCAGCTGAATGTTTAAAAGAATCTTTAGAAGAAGAAAGGACAGCCCCTTTAAACATCTCGACCCATTAGTTTTTGGCAACATCTCTAAATTAGGCATTTCTGTAGCCTGTACGGGCCAGGCAATGGGAACAATGCTTTTTAATGGACCACTAGGTGAGTCTACATCTAGTACCAAGCTGCAGAATCTATTCATTCAGAAAATAAGTGAACGTCAGCTCCTGGACCAAGACTAACGTAGATTCAGGTAAAGAGAAAACCCATTCATGTTATATTAATTGGTCATTATGACTGTATCCATGTCAACTGTGAAGACCTCTACTTTCTGTAGATACAGATGAACTATAACAGGATCGTCAACCTTTTGTAAATGCACATAAGAAAAAAAATGACCTATTGTTAAGAAAGTTTTTTCCATGTCACTCTTTATAATATGAAAAAAAAATCCTAAAATACAGCATATTTTACACAGTCCGCTAGGCACACACAACAGTCTGCCACTTTTCAGCTTGTGCAGTGAACACAGGGACAGGGTCAACAGTCATCTTATTGTCATCAGAAGTGAGCAATATAAGGTTACACCTCTATTATCGCCTCGACCAAGTGTAGGGAGAGGTGGCAACTTATCTTTCTTGAGAACCAAAGAATTCAACATGCCGGATCCTTTCTTTCCCCCAAGAATTATAAATGTCCCATGTGTAGGTAAGGGGCCCTCTTTACAATTTTGTATTGAGACTCAAAAGTTTTAAAGATGCACTCCCACAAAATATTTTATTCTCTGCCCCATTAGAATGGTACATAATGTAAACTGTAGTGAAGGTAATCTTTTTACCAGAGAGTTATAACCTCCCTTCTGATCCTCAGCTGTGTCATGTGACCAACACTCTGCGTATCCAACTGACACAGAACAGGAAGTCAGTTTCTCTATTCATTTCTATGAGGCCTCATGCACACGTTCCGTTCCATTTTGCGTTTTTTTTGCGTTCCGTATACGGACCGTATACGGAACCATTCATTTCAATGTGTCCGCAAAAGAAACAGCATGTACTCAGTATGCATCCCGTTTCCGTATTTCTGTTTTTCCGTTCAAAGATAGAACATGTCCTATTATTATAAATATATTCCACTTTTTCTGATTGGGTGAATCAGCTAAACCTGAGCACCTATACATGCTATTGGTTGGGTGAGCCACCCGTTATCCAGAATTGTCATGTCTTATTATTGTCCGCATACCGGACAAGGATAGTACTGTTCTATTAGGGGCCAGATGTTCCGTTCCGCAAAAAACGGAATGCACATGGATGTCATCCATATTTTTTGCGGATCTATTTTTGGCGGACCGCAAAACACTGAAAAAGCCATGCGGTCGTGTGCAATAGACCTGAGACTGACATTGAGGCATCCATTGCCCATATAAGGAAGTGGCTTCCTGTCCACACATAAGATGCTGTGTTATTTGGAGAGTCAGAGTGTTGGTCACATGACACAGCTGAGGATCAGAAGGAGGGTTATAACTCACAAATACAGTCACTGGTAAGAAGATTACTATCACTACAGTTTACATCATGTACCTTTCTAACAGGTCAGAGAATAGAAATGTTTGTTTTTGTGGGAGTGCTTCTAGAAGAGCAGATATTACACAGCACACTCTAAAAGCCAATGGTCATTTAATGTTGTTTCTAATGTCAAGGTCTCTATTATAAGGCCTCATGCACACCACAGTGTCTGTATTGTCAACCACCACAAATTTCGGATCTTCAAAATACGGATGCAGTGTGTGTGCCACCTGCATTGATTTTGTGTACCCATTAATTTCAATGGCTCTGTGGTCTGCATTTTGCGGAATGGACATACGTCTACGGAAAGCACACTGATGATCCATGTGTTTCTGCTTGCATATGTCCGTTTTGCAAAAAGATAGAATATGTCCTATACTTGGACGCAAAATGTGGACCACGGACCCTTTGAAGTCAATGGTTCCATAAAAAAAGCGGTTGCAACACGAATGGTATCTGTATTTTGCGGATCCACAATTTGCGAACCGCAAAATACATACGATCGTGTGTAATATTGAGTGAACCGAAGTATCCAAAGTGGACTTCGATTCGAATTTCAGGGAAAATTCAATTTGCCTCAAAGCCGCACATTTCCTCATGCTTTGTGGTAACAAATCAATTTTCACTGAAATGGCGGTAAAAATAAAATCATACTCACCTCATCCATTTGTGCATGGCCATCTTAATTGAAGATCCTATGCGAAATCTCGTGCGGGGTGACGTACCGTATTACCTCACCACGCCGACTAGTGTGATGACATCACTTGGTATCTTACGCGGCCTTTTTGAGCTCAAATGGGAAAAGTGATTATTATTTTAAAAATTTTTTTAACCGGTTAACCCCTGAAAGCCCTCTTTTTTTTTTAATCTCAGATGCTGTGATCAGTGATGACCGCGGCATATGAGGGGTTCAATTATGGGGACGGTGCAATTTCCGTTTCCCGTCATTGTGCCCCTTCTTACAAAGAAATGCACTTCATGATGAAGTAATTGGAATTAAAATTTTTGTAAACTTCGCTCATCTCTGGTCGTGTGCAGGATGCCTAAGGCCTATTGCACACGACCGTTTTTTTCCCCCGTTTACTGGCCGTTTTTTGCGTTCCGTATACGGAACCATTAATTTCAATGTTCCGCAAAAAAAACGGAATGTACTCCGTATGCATTCCGTTTCCATATTTCCGTTTTTCCGTTCCGTTTAAAGATAGAACATGTCCTATTATTGCCCGCAAATCACGTTCCGTGGCTCCATTCAAGTCAATGGGTCCGCAAAAAAAACGGAACACATACGGAAATGCATCCGTATGTCTTCCGTTTCCGTTCCGTTTTTTGCTGAACCATCTATTGAAAATGTTATGCCCAGCCCAATTTTATCTATGTAATTACTGTATACTGTATATGCCATACGGAAAAACGGAACGGAAAAACGGAAACACAACGGAAACAAAAAACAGAACAACGGATCCGTGAAAAACGGATCGCAAAACACTGAAAAAGCCATACGGTCGTGTGCAATAGGCCTAAAACAAATCTCTGGAACTGATATTGCAGCAGTTCAGGCAAGATAACAGCCCCCATAATCATGTAAAGGACATAAATTTTAATATAAAAAATTAGATTACAGTCATAGAATAAAAAAAGAAACATCTCCTTTAAGGCAATTGCAATGCACAAGGGTCAGATATTAGGTGATATTTTTAATAACCTATGTTGAACATGGCACTTAAAATATGACCTGTCAGCGACCTTCAGGCCCTGCTGACGATGAGCGTCTTGTAACAAAAGCTGTGAGACCTACACAAAAGACAGGAAAATACCTGCTTGTCTTTGGAAGCAGAAGAATAGCAATACATGCAAACACTGTCAGTCAATACTTCGCTAAGAACAATGGATGTCACCGCTGTAACAGAATTCAAAGCCTCCGACACAATGGGAGATAAAGGCTCAGTAAAAGCTGGTGCACATTCATTTCACACTGAGCTAAAAATGTGAGATCATGAAAATCATAAAGCTGAAAGAATAACAAAAAAAGTATAAGAGAGAACTAAATAGAGTTAGGCCTCATGCACATGACCGTTGTTGTGTCCCGTGTCCGTTGTTCCGTTTTCTGTGATTTTCTGCGGACCCATTGACTTTCAATGGGTCCGTGGAAAATTCGGAAAATGCACCGTTTGTCATCCGCGTCCGTGATCTGTGTTTCCAGTCCTATTTTTTTCACGGACAACGGTTTGCGGATCCATTCAAGTCAATGGGTCCGTGAAAAAACACGGAGGCATACAAGATTGTCATCCGCGTCCATGATCCGTGTCCGTTTTTTTTCCTATCATTTGCAAGGCAAACTTGACTTAGATTTTTTTTCTATTTCCTTCATGTCTGGTGATCCTCCAAAAATCAAGGAAGACACACGGAAACAAAAACGGACATGGATCACGGAACAACGGAACCCCGTTTTGCGGACCGTGAAAAAATACTGTCGTGTGCATGAGGCCTTACATACAATGTTACGAAACTGTGTTGTGCTCCAGTAATACGGCCAGATACAATTTAAAAGAACTTCTGGAATATTTGTTTTGTAGCAAAGATAGATATCAGGCTCCTTGCTTGACACCACCACCATCCAAACCACCTTCACTAAGAAGCCCTAGTGTCCTCCTCATCAAATGAGAACAAGACCAACCCGAAATTGGTTCCCTCTCTACAAGGACCCTATAGGAGCCACAAGGGATGACACCATGCACAGAGGTGGGATCAAATTTTTAACAACGGTTTCCCTACTCAACGGCGGACACACGGAGTCACGACAACATGTTTACATATACAGTACAGATGTAGTAGAGTTAACATACATGCTTTATGAGACGTGTTATCTAAACTAAATGTGTTAAGCAAACACCTTCAATTGCTTTTCAATGGCTTTTGTTTCAAGATAACGCGATGAGTTAAGAAATTTTAGTTGAGAGTTTGTGTGTTAACCCTGCTACATCTGTACATACACCATATATAGGCAACACACATAAATACACCATATACATGGTACGCATAGATAAATACACCATATATACACTACACACACATACCACCCAACTAAGGAGCTAAACTATCAGCAGCGCGCAAAGCAATGGAAGCGAACATCTCCAGCTGCCCTGAGCACCGGATCGTGACTCAGTCGGTAACACGGTTCTCCGATCCAGTTGTAATTTTAACAACCGGATCTAGAGAACTGGAGGGAACTGGCTGAATCCCATGCCTGCCTATACCCTTGTACAATATGTTTGATGGACAATGTGGTGAGAACCATCCCTTCTGCTCATCATACAGACTGTGTACAAACTGATACAGATTTAGCTTCAAAGGCTTGAAATGCTGGATCCCAACCAACTTATCCGGTCAGGCACTGACTGTAAAACCCTTCTTCCGTGCATTGAACTCGCAGCCTGCATGTTTCATTGTCTGCTCTGTAGCCTCTAGGAAAATTCAAGTCTCGGCTTTCAGTGTCTTTGTATGAGAACAAGCCAGGTGTTAAAGATTATTGGCAACCTTCAGGGCTTTGATGCCCGGTTGGTGGCCCGTGTTATTTATCTTAAGGAAAATGTCCTTAAAGGGAATGTATCATATATTTGATTTTATTTGTGTTCATTACATTTAATTATGTGTCAAGAAATAGTGTGCTTATTATTAGTTCATGTTGCAGCCATTTTATTTTTTGGGCTTAAATGGGTATTCCAGTAAAGTAAGTACATTTTTTAAAAACTGCATTGAGGCTGCAAGCTGTGACCCAACCCATACCTATACATATAACCAGAGCTTCAATTTACCTCGCCATCCATTTGTCTAGCTCCTGTGTGAGCCTGCAATACACAGAGTATCATGACGCCTGATCTTCCCTCACAAAACTACAATCCCCACAATCCCTAGCTTTCCTGCTCTGAGTGCTGATGTTTACTGATTGGCTGCCTGATATACCGTCCGGCCACGCCCCCTCTACTCAGTTATCACCAGCACACTAACATGCCCTTTGTTTCACAAGACATTTAGCTAGAGAACTGATAGCAACACACTGAGCATGCTCGACCTAACAAAGGCTCAGAACTACAGGTCGATGCCATGGTAATTTATGAGGAAACACAGTGGGTAGCAGAGGAAGAAAACTACTTTTATAACTACTGAACGGTAAATATGTGAAATTTACACTATATTAGGTAATTATTGATAATGAAGTAGTCTAAAACACAAGTCATATTTTTGGTAACCGGAATACCCCTTTAAAGAAGCATTCCAATAAAAAAAAAAATTATTCTCGGACCTGTTAGAAAGGTACATGATGTAAACTGTAGTGAAGGTAATCTTCTCACCAGTGACTGTATTTGTGAGTTATAACCTCCCTTCTGACCCTGAGCTGTGTCATCTGACCAACACTCTGACTCTCTAAATAACACGGCATCTTATGTGTGGACAGGAAGCTAGTTTCTGTATTCCTATGGCAGCCTCAATGTCAGTCTCGTAGGAATGAATAAAGAAGTAACTGACTTCCTGTCCTGTGTCAGTTGGAGGTCAGAGTGTTGGTCACATGACACAGCTGAGGATTAGAAGTGAGGGTATAACTTACAAATATAGTTTCTGGTTATAAAATTATCTTCACTACAATTTACATAATGTACCTTTCTAACAGGTCAGAGAAGAAATTTTTATGGGAGTGCCACTTCAAACACTTATTTGGGACACACACCTCTCCTTTACTGCCTGTATATACATTACGCTGTTTGGTTTCCTCTCACTTATTTATTAAAGGGGCTTTTCAGTACTTAGATATTATCGATCTATCTTCAGTTAGGTCATCAATATCAGGTCAGAGAAGTCCCCCACTACTAATCATCTTCATAGACGCTGGTGCATCTACAGTGGAAGGACCCGAAAGCAGAAGACTCCGTCCACTGTGTAGTGGCTATGCAGGGGTACTGCGGATCAGCTACCATTTAATGAATAGGAGCTGCATCGGGGCTGGAACTACACAGTAGGCAGAGCCTTTTGCATCCACTGTATAGATCCCAGCGGCTGCCTTAAAGAGGCCGTTCCTGACAAGCTCAGTTATTTTTTAGAGCACTGTGTGCCAATAATTGTTGAAGGGGGCGCTATCTGTGTGGTAGTAGTATTTCCAGGGGGACTGTTTCTGCAGTATAGTATTGGGGGGCACTATCTGTGTGGTAGTAGTATTTCCAGGGGGACTGTTTCTGCAGTATAGTATTGGGGGTGGCAGGAAAGGGTGTTCAGAAGATGTGAAGATGATGGAAATGTGGGAAACTAATGTCTGTTTGTCAATCCCTACAGAGACGGGAGATGGCTGAAAAATCATCATGGCGGTCTGGTCTGAATGGAGAAGATGAGGAAAGAGAACGTCTACAACAAAGGTGACATCACTGGATGTAAGAGGTATGTGGCGCTATGTAGGAGAGGAGATGCTTCGGCTCCTCCACCTGCTATTTGCAGAAGTAGGATTCAGAGCTGGGTGAGGACGGCCAAGGTGGGCAGCAGGCCACGGGCGGGTGGCAGATGGTGGGGGGAACCACAGGCCTTAAGCAGGATCTGGGGAGGGAGGAGAGCGGAGGAGCTTCCTGGCTGTAGCCTGCTGTTGTCTATTGTATAATGTAAAAGCAGGCAGTGCAGCCAGGACAGGCCTCCCCTCTCCGTATGATGTGTAGAGACAGTTCTCAACAATAGAATTTCAGCTGTACAGTGTTTGTTGGGAGTGGCCTATTATATGTAGGATAGGCTTTTAATAATGGGGCGGGGCTAAAAAATTGTACACTGCGCGTTGCGCGCCCGCATTTTTCCGCTCCTACCGAGCTTTTAGAAATGGTAAAGCAAAAGAATTAGCGCAACACGCTATGCGCGCCGCATTTTTAAATATGAAGGGGGCTTTAAAAAATCAAAGTCAAAGAAAGGGGCGCAGTTACATAGTAAAACTTAACTTTTAATGTATTCAAAGATACTCCCGCGACTGGGAGTTAAAATACCCCTTACAAACAATGAAAGACAAACAAGTGTAGGACCTAAGTTGGTGTTCCACCTATGGGCGCAGCGACACACCAGGCTAGATGCAACCCACCCAAGGCCTGAATACACACCAGTCTAGGTGCATGCAGGAGAAGGCATGGGGTCCCTGAGTCCAAGTCCCATGAGAAGGTGCCGGGACGGTAGGGACACTATATAAACACGGAATAGTCTTACCGGTTTCATTGAGAATCTCACTATTCGCAATGTATGAAGTGTTGGTAGTAGTCCTAGTGACCTAACACAAGGTCGGTGCCCCACAAGGGGTGGCCCCGTCCGGAACCTCACCCTGATCAAGAATCCCTATCCAGCCCTCCACAAGGTATCCAGAGGCTAAACTGGGTATCTGATCAGGGTAATGGAATGTAACATAAAATATATGGCTACAATATGTTCGCGTGTTCCAACGTGTTTCATCAAATGAACATATCAGAAGGCTGCTGTATATACTAAAAAAGCCCCATGAATAGTCAGGGTACACGGGGCTTAGTATTAAGCAAATCCAAATTGTCTATCTACTAAAGGGGGAGGGGCACTTATGACACAACCCCACAGTATATGGCAAGATAGAATATTACTACAATGATGCGTATGGCGTTGTTCCACAATACACCTGCAAAAAGTAAAAAAGTATATAAAAATACGGGCAAAACGATTCCACACGGCCTACATAAATGATGGATGAGGGATAGTACTCACAAAGCTCCCGGAGAAGCGTGTCGCAGATGTCCAGGGTTGTGAACTTATTTGACATTTGTTAAGGATTTGACCAAATGTAGGTCTGACAGACGCTAATGGTGCGCTGTATTTAAAAGGAAGGGGATGAGAGCCTCCCTCTGTGCATGGGAGTGACGCCGGCCCACGTGACTAGACCATGTCACATGATCGGGTCGACGGAGGTGCGGCGCTCAAGTCCAGTGCGCAGGCGCATATGGTCGGGCGGCGCCAGGCACAGGACTGCCAACAATGAACGCAGCCTCAGTGACGTGTAAACGTAACCAAGTCACCTGAGGTATGCGTGCCTATGTCTGTCAGCAAAGTACCGAGGCTGCCGATAAGGGGATGGAGCTGTTGGGAGGAATAAAGAAAGCCCACAGCTACTACATTACCACCCTAGATTTGTGGGGTAGATATAAATAGAAACCATTATACAGAAAAATAAGGGGGCACACCTACATCTGGGTTCACATAAAACACTAGCCAATATATTGAAATAGTTTATTTAACAATTAAGGTACCTGATTAATCACACTAAAATAACATAACTAGAGTTGAGCGGAAACCTGGATGTTCGGGTTCGAGAAGTTCGGCCGAACTTCCCGGAAATGTTCGGGTTCGGGATCCGAACCCGAACCAAACTTCGTCCCGAACCCGAACCCCATTGAAGTCAATGGGGACCCGAACTTTTCGGCACTAAAAAGGCTGTAAAACAGCCCAGGAAAGGGCTAGAGGGCTGCAAAAGGCAGCAACATGTAGGTAAATCCCCTGCAAACAAATGTGGATAGGGAAATGAATTAAAATAAAAATAAAATAAATAAAAATTAACCAATATCAATTGGAGAGAGGTCCCATAGCAGAGAATCTGGCTTCACGTCACCCACTACTGGAACAGTCCATTCTCAGATATTTAGGCCCCAGCACCCAGGCAGAGGAGAGAGGTCCCGTAACAGAGGATCTGGCTTCATGTCAGCAGAGAATCAGTCTGCATATCATAGCAGAGAATCAGGCTTCACGTCAGCCACCACTGCAACAGTCCATTGTCATATATTTAGGCCCAGCACCCAGGCAGAGGAGAGAGGTCCCGTAACAGAGAATCTGGCTTCATGTCAGCAGAGAATCAGTCTGCATGTCATAGCAGAGAATTAGGCTTCACGTCACCCAACATTGGAACAGTCCATTGGCATATATTTAAGCCCAGGCACCCAGGCAGAGGAGAGAGGTCCCGTAACAGAGAATCTGTCTTCATGTCAGCAGAGAATCAGTCTGCATGTCATAGCAGAGAATCAGGCTTCACGTCAGCCACCACTGCAACAGTCCATTGTCATATATTTAGGCCCAGCACCCAGGCAGAGGAGAGAGGTCCCGTAACAGAGAATCTGTCTTCATGTCAGCAGAGAATCAGTCTGCATGTCATAGCAGAGAATCAGGCTTCACGTCAGCCACCACTGCAACAGTCCATTGTCATATATTTAGGCCCAGCACCCAGGCAGAGGAGAGAGGTCCCGTAACAGAGAATCTGGCTTCATGTCAGCAGAGAATCAGTCTGCATGTCATAGCAGAGAATCAGGCTGCACGTCAGGCACCACTGCAACAGTCCATTGTCATATATTTAGGCCCAGCACCCAGGCAGAGGAGAGAGGTCCCGTAACAGAGAATCAGTCTGCATGTCATAGCAGAGAATCAGGCTTCACGTCAGCCACCACTGCAACAGTCCATTGTCATAGGATAGGGAAATGAATAAAAATAAAAATAAAATAAATAAAAATTAACCAATATCAATTGGAGAGAGGTCCCATAGCAGAGAATCTGGCTTCACGTCACCCACTACTGGAACAGTCCATTCTCAGATATTTAGGCCCCAGCACCCAGGCAGAGGAGAGAGGTCCCGTAACAGAGGATCTGGCTTCATGTCAGCAGAGAATCAGTCTGCATATCATAGCAGAGAATCAGGCTTCACGTCAGCCACCACTGCAACAGTCCATTGTCATATATTTAGGACCAGCACCCAGGCAGAGGAGAGAGGTCCCGTAACAGAGAATCTGGCTTCATGTCAGCAGAGAATCAGTCTGCATGTCATAGCAGAGAATCAGGCTGCACGTCAGCCACCACTGCAACAGTCCATTGTCATATATTTAGGCCCAGCACCCAGGCAGAGGAGAGAGGTCCCGTAACAGAGAATCTGTCTTCATGTCAACAGAGAATCAGTCTGCATGTCATAGCAGAGAATAAGGCTTCACGTCAGCCACCACTGCAACAGTCCATTGTCATATATTTAGGCCCAGCACCCAGGCAGAGGAGAGAGGTCCGGTAACAGAGAATCTGGCTTCATGTCAGCAGAGAATCAGTCTGCATGTCATAGCAGAGAATCAGGCTTCACGTCACCCAACATTGGAACAGTCCATTGGCATATATTTAGGCCCAGGCACCCAGGCAGAGGAGAGAGGTCCCGTAACAGAGAATCTGTCTTCATGTCAGCAGAGAATCAGTCTGCATGTCATAGCAGAGAATCAGGCTTCACGTCAGCCACCACTGCAACAGTCCATTGTCATATATTTAGGCCCAGCACCCAGGCAGAGGAGAGAGGTCCCGTAACAGAGAATCTAGCTTCATGTCAGCAGAGAATCAGACTGCATGTCATAGCAGAGAATCAGGCTTCACGTCACCCAACATTGGAGCAGTCCATTGTCATATATTTAGGCCCAGCACCCAGGCAGAGGAGAGAGGTCCCGTAACAGAGAATCAATCTGCATGTCATAGCAGAGAATCAGGCTTCACGTCAGCCACCACTGCAACAGTCCATTGTCATATATTTAGGCCCAGCACCCAGGCAGAGGAGAGAGGTCCCGTAACAGAGAATCTGTCTTCATGTTAGCAGAGAATCAGTCTGCATGTCATAGCAGAGAATCAGGCTTCACGTCACCCACCACTGCAACAGTCCATTGTCATATATTTAGGCCCAGCACCCAGGCAGAGGAGAGAGGTCCCGTAATAGAGAATCTGTCTTCATGTCAGCAGAGAATCAGTCTGCATGTCATAGCAGAGAATCAGGCTTCACGTCACCCAACATTGGAACAGTCCATTGGCATATATTTAGGCCCAGGCACCCAGGCAGAGGAGAGAGGTCCCGTAACAGAGAATCTGGCTTCATGTCAGCAGAGAATCAGTCTGCATGTCATAGCAGAGAATAAGGCTTCACGTCAGCCACCACTGGAACAGTCCATTGTCATATATTTAGGCCCAGCACCCAGGCAGAGGAGAGAGGTCCCGTAACAGAGAATCTGGATTCATGTCAGCAGAGAATCAGTCTGCATGTCATAGCAGAGAATCAAGCTTCACGTCAGCCACCACTGCAACAGTCCATTGTCATATATTTAGGCCCAGCACCCAGGCAGAGGAGAGAGGTCCCATAACAGAGAATCTGTCTTCATGTCAGCAGAGAATCAGTCTGCATGTCATAGCAGAGAATCAGGCTTCACGACAGCCACCACTGCAACAGTCCATTGTCATATATTTAGGCCCAGCACCCAGGCAGAGGAGAGAGGTCCCGTAACAGAGAATCTGGCTTCATGTCAGCAGAGAATCAGTCTGCATGTCATAGCAGAGAATCAGGCTTCACGTCACCCAACATTGGAACAGTCCATTGGCATATATTTAGGCCCAGGCACCCAGGCAGAGGAGAGAGGTCCCGTAACAGAGAATCTGTCTTCATGTCAGCAGAGAATCAGTCTGCATGTCATAGCAGAGAATCAGGCTTCACGTCAGCCACCACTGCAACAGTCCATTGTCATATATTTAGGCCCAGCACCCAGGCAGAGGAGAGAGGTCCCGTAACAGAGAATCTGGCTTCAGGTCAGCAGAGAATCAGACTGCATGTCATAGCAGAGAATCAGGCTTCACGTCACCCAACATTGGAGCAGTCCATTGTCATATATTTAGGCCCAGCACCCAGGCAGAGGAGAGAGGTCCCGTAACAGAGAATCAATCAGCATGTCATAGCAGAGAATCAGGCTTCACGACAGCCACCACTGCAACAGTCCATTGTCATATATTTAGGCCCAGCACCCAGGCAGAGGAGAGAGGTCCCGTAACAGAGAATCTGGCTTCATGTCAGCAGAGAATCAGTCTGCATGTCATAGCAGAGAATCAGGCTTCACGTCACCCAACATTGGAACAGTCCATTGGCATATATTTAGGCCCAGGCACCCAGGCAGAGGAGAGAGGTCCCGTAACAGAGAATCTGTCTTCATGTCAGCAGAGAATCAGTCTGCATGTCATAGCAGAGAATCAGGCTTCACGTCAGCCACCACTGCAACAGTCCATTGTCATATATTTAGGCCCAGCACCCAGGCAGAGGAGAGAGGTCCCGTAACAGAGAATCTGGCTTCATGTCAGCAGAGAATCAGACTGCATGTCATAGCAGAGAATCAGGCTTCACGTCACCCAACATTGGAGCAGTCCATTGTCATATATTTAGGCCCAGCACCCAGGCAGAGGAGAGAGGTCCCGTAACAGAGAATCAATCTGCATGTCATAGCAGAGAATCAGGCTTCACGTCAGCCACCACTGCAACAGTCCATTGTCATATATTTAGGCCCAGCACCCAGGCAGAGGAGAGAGGTCCCGTAACAGAGAATCTGTCTTCATGTTAGCAGAGAATCAGTCTGCATGTCATAGCAGAGAATCAGGCTTCACGTCACCCACCACTGCAACAGTCCATTGTCATATATTTAGGCCCAGCACCCAGGCAGAGGAGAGAGGTCCCGTAATAGAGAATCTGTCTTCATGTCAGCAGAGAATCAGTCTGCATGTCATAGCAGAGAATCAGGCTTCACGTCACCCAACATTGGAACAGTCCATTGGCATATATTTAGGCCCAGGCACCCAGGCAGAGGAGAGAGGTCCCGTAACAGAGAATCTGGCTTCATGTCAGCAGAGAATCAGTCTGCATGTCATAGCAGAGAATAAGGCTTCACGTCAGCCACCACTGGAACAGTCCATTGTCATATATTTAGGCCCAGCACCCAGGCAGAGGAGAGAGGTCCCGTAACAGAGAATCTGGATTCATGTCAGCAGAGAATCAGTCTGCATGTCATAGCAGAGAATCAAGCTTCACGTCAGCCACCACTGCAACAGTCCATTGTCATATATTTAGGCCCAGCACCCAGGCAGAGGAGAGAGGTCCCATAACAGAGAATCTGTCTTCATGTCAGCAGAGAATCAGTCTGCATGTCATAGAAGAGAATCAGGCTTCACGTCAGCCACCACTGCAACAGTCCATTGTCATATATTTAGGCCCAGGCACCCAGGCAGAGGAGAGAGGTCCCGTAACAGAGAATCTGGCTTCATGTCAGCAGAGAATCAGTCTGCATGTCATAGCAGAGAATCAGGCTTCACGTCAGCCACCACTGCAACAGTCCATTGTCATATATTTAGGCCCAGCACCCAGGCAGAGGAGAGAGGTCCCGTAACAGAGAATTTGTCTTCATGTCAGCAGAGAATCAGTCTGCATGTCATAGCAGAGAATCAGGCTTCACGACAGCCACCACTGCAACAGTCCATTGTCATATATTTAGGCCCAGCACCCAGGCAGAGGAGAGAGGTCCCGTAACAGAGAATCTGGCTTCATGTCAGCAGAGAATCAGTCTGCATGTCATAGCAGAGAATCAGGCTTCACGTCACCCAACATTGGAACAGTCCATTGGCATATATTTAGGCCCCGGCACCCAGACAGAGGAGATGTTCATTCAACTTTGGGTTGCCCCGCAATATAATGGTAAAATGAAAATAAAAAGAGGATTGAATGAGGAAGTGCCCTGGAGTACAATAATATATGGTTAAGGGGAGGTAGTTAATGTCTAATCTGCACAAGGGATGGACAGGTCCTGTGGGATCCATGCCTGGTTCATTTTTATGAACGTCAGCTTGTCCACATTGGCTGTAGACAGGCGGCTGCGTTTGTCTGTAATGACGCCTCCTGCCGTGCTGAATACACGTTCAGACAAAACGCTGGCCGCCGGGCAGGCCAGCACTTCCAAGGCATAAAAGGCTAGCTCTGGCCACGTGGACAATTTAGAGACCCAGAAGTTGAATGGGGCCGAACCATCAGTCAGTACGTGGAGGGGTGTGCACACGTACTGTTCCACCATGTTAGTGAAATGTTGCCTCCTGCTAACACGTTGCGTATCAGGTGGTGGTGCAGTTAGCTGTGGCGTGTTGACAAAACTTTTCCACATCTCTGCCATGCTAACTCTGCCCTCAGAGGAGCTGGCCGTGACACAGCTGCCTTGGCGACCTCTTGCTCCTCCTCTGCCTTGCCCTTGGGCTTCCACTTGTTCCCCTGTGACATTTGGGAATGCTCTCAGTAGCGTGTCTACCAACGTGCGCTTGTACTCGCGCATCTTCCTATCACGCTCCAGTGAAGGAAGTAAGGTGGGCACATTGTCTTTGTACCGTGGATCCAGCAGGGTGGCAACCCAGTAGTCCGCACACGTTAAAATGTGGGCAACTCTGCTGTCGTTGCGCAGGGACTGCAGCATGTAGTCGCTCATGTGTGCCAGGCTGCCCAGAGGTAAGGACAAGCTGTCCTCTGTGGGAGGCGTATGGTCATCGTCCTGCCTTTCCCCCCAGCCACGCACCAGTGATGGGCCCGAGCTGCGTTGGGTGCCACCCCGCTGTGACCATGCTTCATCCTCATCCTCCTCCACCTCATCCTCGTCCTCCAGTAGAGGGCCCTGGCTGGCCACATTTGTACCTGGCCTCTGCTGTTGCAAAAAACCTCCCTCTGAGTCACTTCGAAGAGACTGGCCTGAAAGTGCTAAAAATGACCCCTCTTCCTCCTCCTCCTCCTGGGCCACCTCCTCTTCCATCATCGCCCTAAGTGTTTTCTCAAGGAGACATAGAAGTGGTATTGTATTGCTGATAACGGCGTCATCGCCACTGGCCATGTTGGTGGAGTACTCGAAACAGCGCAACAGGGCACACAGGTCTCGCATGGAGGCCCAGTCATTGGTGGTGAAGTGGTGCTGTTCCGTAGTGCGACTGACCCGTGCGTGCTGCAGCTGAAACTCCACTATGGCCTGCTGCTGCTCGCACAGTCTGTCCAGCATGTGCAAGGTGGAGTTCCACCTGGTGGGCACGTCGCATATGAGGCGGTGAGCGGGAAGGCCGAAGTTACGCTGTAGCGCAGACAGGCGAGCAGCGGCAGGATGTGAACGCCGGAAGCGCGAACAGACGGCCCGCACTTTATGCAGCAGCTCTGACATGTCGGGGTAGTTGTGAATGAACTTCTGCACCACCAAATTCAGCACATGCGTCAAGCAAGGGATGTGCGTCAAACCGGCTAGTCCCAGAGCAGCAACGAGATTTCGCCCATTATCGCACACCACCAGGCCGGGCTTGAGGCTCACCGGCAGCAACCACTCGTCGGTCTGTTGTTCTATACCCCGCCACAACTCCTGTGCGGTGTGGGGCTTGTCCCCCAAACATATGAGTTTCAGAATGGCCTGCTGACGTTTACCCCGGGCTGTGCTGAAGTTGGTGGTGAAGGTGTGTGGCTGACTGGATGAGCAGGTGGAAGAAGAGAAGGAGGAAGCCGAGAAGGAGGAGGTGGCAACAGGAGGCAAAGAATGTTGCCCTGCGATCCTTGGCGGCGGAAGGACGTGCGCCAAACAGCTCTCCGCCTGGGGCCCAGCTGCCACTACATTTACCCAGTGTGCAGTTAGGGAGATATAGCGTCCCTGGCCGTACTTACTAGTCCACGTATCTGTGGTTAGGTGGACCTTGCCACAGATGGCGTTGTGCAGTGCACACTTGATTTTATTGGATACTTGGTTGTGCAGGGAAGGCACGGCTCTCTTGGAGAAGTAGTGCCGGCTGGGAACAACATACTGTGGGACAGCAAGCGACATGAGCTGTTTGAAGCTGTCTGTGTCCACCAGCCTAAATGACAGCATTTCATAGGCCAGTAGTTTAGAAATGCTGGCATTCAGGGCCAGGGATCGAGGGTGGCTAGGTGGGAATTTACGCTTTCTCTCAAATGTTTGTGAGATGGAGAGCTGAACGCTGCCGTGTGACATGGTTGAGATGCTTGGTGACGGAGGTGGTGGTGGTGTTGGTGGTACATCCCCTGTTTGCTGGGCGGCAGGTGCCAACGTTCCTCCAGAGGCGGAGGAAGAGGCCGAGGCGGCAGCAGCAGAAGAGGCCGAGGCGGCAGCAGCAGAAGAGGCCGAGGCGGCAGCAGCAGAAGAGGTAGCAGGGGGAGCCTGAGTGACTTCCTTGGTTTTAAGGTGTTTACTCCACTGCAGTTCATGCTTTGCATGCAGGTGCCTGGTCATGCAGGTTGTGCTAAGGTTCAGAACGTTAATGCCTCGCTTCAGGCTCTGATGGCATAGCATGCAAACCACTCGGGTCTTGTCGTCAGCACATTGTTTGAAGAAGTGCCATGCCAGGGAACTCCTTGAAGCTGCCTTTGGGGTGCTCGGTCCCAGATGGCGGCGGTCAGTAGCAGGCGGAGTCTCTTGGCGGCGGGTGTTCTGCTTTTGCCCACTGCTCCCTCTTTTGCTACGCTGTTGGCTCGGTCTCACCACTGCCTCTTCCTCCGAACTGTGAAAGTCAGTGGCACGACCTTCATTCCATGTGGGGTCTAGGACCTCATCGTCCCCTGCATCGTCTTCCACCCAGTCTTGATCCCTGACCTCCTGTTCAGTCTGCACACTGCAGAAAGACACAGCAGTTGGCACCTGTGTTTCGTCATCATCAGAGACATGCTGAGGTGGTATTCCCATGTCCTCATCATCAGGAAACATAAGTGGTTGTGCGTCAGTGCATTCTATGTCTTCCACCGCTGGGGAAGGGCTGGGTGGATGCCCTTGGGAAACCCTGCCAGCGGAGTCTTCAAACAGCATAAGAGACTGCTGCATAACTTGAGGCTCAGACAGTTTCCCTGGTATGCATGGGGTTGATGTGACAGACTGATGGGCTTGGTTTTCAGGCGCCATCTGTGCGCTTTCTGCAGAAGACTGGGTGGGAGTCAATGTGAACGTGCTGGATCCACTGTCAGCCACCCAATTGACTAATGCCTGTACCTGCTCAGGCCTTACCATCCTTAGAACGGCATTGGGCCCCACCAAATATCGCTGTAAATTATGGCGGCTACTGGGACCTGAGGTAGTTGGTACACTAGGACGTGTGGCTGTGGCAGAACGGCCACGTCCTCTCCCAGCACCAGAGGGTCCACTAACACCACCACGACCATGTCCGCGTCCTTTACTAGATGTTTTCCTCATTGTTATCGTTCACCACAACAACATAAATATTATTTGACCCAATGTATTGAATTCAAATTCAGGCCTTTTTTTTAAAGACAACTAACACTATCTGGCTATCTATTTAGGTACCGTATTACACTAATACAGGCACAGCAGTAACCACAGATTTAGCTGACTATAAATTTGAGGCCTATTATTTAGGCGCTGGGTGACAGGTATACGTTTTACGGACAGAATTAGACCTGGAAATGCACAGTAGCGTGTGTGAAGTTATTCAGAATGACCCTATGTGCACCTTGAATCTGATATACCCTTTTAGGGATAGATTTTAAATAGCTCTGATACAGCAGAAACCACTAAATTAGGAAATTGCTAAATTGGGAATTGTATTTCAACCCAGAACAAACAATGTGCTTTGACGGACACTAAATAACTTGCCCAGCCACAACAGTACAGCGGTAACGACAGATTTAGCAGGATATAAATTTGAGGCCTAGTATTTAGGCGCTGGGTGACAGGTATACGTTTTACGGACAGAATTAGACTTGGAAATGCACAGTAGCGTGTGTGTGAAGTTATTCAGAATGACCCTATGTGCACCTTGAATCTGATATACCCTTTTAGGGATAGATTTTAAATAGCTCTGATACAGCAGAAACCACTAAATTAGGAAATTGCTAAATTGGGAATTGTATTTCAACCCAGAACAAACAATGTGTTTTGACGGACACTAAATAACTTGACCAGCTGCACCAGTAACGACAGATATAGCTGGATATAAATTTGAGGCCTTGTACTTAGGCGCTGGGTGACAGGTATACGTTTACTGACAGAATTAGACTGGGATATGGCCAAAAAATTACCACACTATTGCTGGTTAAATGCACTTGGTGTGACAGCTTGACCAACCACACTACTGAGGGTTAAATGCACTTGGTGACAGGCGCAGCTTGCCCCTGATGTAGTATATGGCCAAAAAATAAACAGACTATTGTTGGTTAAATGCACTTGGTGTGACAGCTTCACCCTGATGTAGGATTTAGCCAAAAAACAACCACACATTGAGGGTTAAATGCACTTGGTGACAGGTGCAGCTTGCCCCTGATGTAGTATATGGCCAAAAAATAACCAGACTATTGTTGGTTAAATGCACTTGGTGTGACAGCTTCACCCTGATGTAGGATTTAGCCAAAAAACAACCACACATTGAGGGTTAAATGCACTTGGTGACAGGTGCAGCTTGCCCCTGATGTAGTATATGGCCAAAAAATAACCAGACTATTGTTGGTTAAATGCACTTGGTGTGACAGCTTCACACTGATGTAGGAATTAGCCAAAAAACAACCACACCATTAAGGGTTAAATGCACTTGGTCGCAGCTTGTGCTGGCACACCACAAGACACAAAATGGCCGCCGATCACCCCAGAAAAAAGTGACTGACAAACGGTCTGGGCAGCCTAAAAACAGTGAGCAATTGAGGATCAGCAGCTCAATGATCCACAGCTGCAGATCGATCAATTAATCAAGTCCTTTGGAGGAGTTAATCTGCCTAATCTCGCCCTACTGTCGCAGCCGCAACCTCTCCCTACACTGATCAGAGCAGAGTGACGGGCGGCGCTATGTGACTCCAGCTTAAATAGAGGCTGGGTCACATGGTGCTCTGGCCAATCACAGCCATGCCAATAGTAGGCATGGCTGTGACGGCCTCTTGGGGCAAGTAGTATGACGCTTGTTGATTGGCTGCTTTGCAGCCTTTCAAAAAGCGCCAAAAAAGCGACGAACACCGAACCCGAACCCGGACTTTTACGAAAATGTCCGGGTTCGGGTCCGTGTCACGGACACCCCAAAATTCGGTACGAACCCGAACTATACAGTTCGGGTTCGCTCATCCCTACTAGTGGCCTCTCTTTCCCACTTTTTAAGTAGGTCTGGACTTCTAATGCGGTTTTCTGGGGTGAGAGAGATGCGGAGGCTCCGGGGCACAATCCCCTGTTTTATGTAATGTTCCAGCCCCTGCACTTCCCACCAGGCACTAATATGCTCCTTATAAACCCACGTCAACTCTGCAAAAGCCTCGTAGGGTAGCAGTATATTTTTTCTGGGTAAAGGCTTCGTCAGAAAAGACTGTCTTGGCCTCTGTGAGCCAGATTTCCCTATCCAGGCCTGCGGTTAGGAAACCTGCCATGTCCCCAAAAGTTTTCTTTGTTTTCTTTCCCCTGGGCTTTGAGAAATGGACGGGCAAAAAAATTGGCACAGCGCGCTACACATGCCACATCTTTTGTCCTTTCGGACCCCCCCCCCCCCCCCCCGCCCCCTAGCCAAAATTCCTGGGAGCTCCCCTGGCCGTTACATCTAGAGGCTCTTCTCTCTACAACTGCTGTGCGCCTTTTACTTTTTTTGCCTGGTCAGGTAGTGTAAACGTCATCATTCCTGGCCTTGACTACTTGTAAAGTCAATCAAAGTGTAACGGATAATTTGTGAATGATTATATGATCATATTACAGTGGCCAGGTACAGGTGAATAATATTCTGTATTTGTCATGACGCCAATTGCAGCATGCACAGGGTACTATACCAGGGCCCCTCCAAGGTGTTATAACCCACGTCCCAGATTAGGAATGCCCAAGTGGTGTAATGGCTTATACTGTCTCTGTAGTGTTGTGGTAGTTGTACGGCCGGACTTCTGGCTCACTTGCAATAAATTTGAGTGTAGTGATAGGAGTAATAGAGGAACTTTGCAGAATAAATGATGTCCAGACCTTTAGATGAAGTTCAAACGTTGCTTTTCTTGAAATAACTTGCATCCAAACAGTATACAGCTTTGATCTCTTAGTCCCAGCAGGTTTTGGCAATGATTGGCAGGAATGAGTACTTCTGCTTTAAATGTGGAGCTTGCAGGATAAACTTCTGCTTGATAGCTCTGTAACTGTGGCAGGATTAGCTTCTGCACTTATCCGTAACTTCAGCTGTGCGGGGACAGACTAGCTGAGGAGGAATAGGCTTCTCCTAGGACTCTGGACTTATCTCACAGATGGATTCTCAGGGGATGCTTACTTCCTGGAACTCTGGAGTTTGACTGTAGTTTCTGCTCTCTTCATCCAGCAGAGCTGAAGGTGCTCAGACTGGGTATATGGCCACATCTCTTGCGGAGACGTGCCCCTACTTTCTTCCCTAAGGAGGGAGTACCACTCAATACCTCCCTTTCCCCAACAGGGGGTAAACTATAACTGGTTCTAACAGTTTTTTTCCCTTCCTTGCGGCAGGAAGAAGGACTAGCCCACCTCTCTCCAGAAGGGGGGGGGGGGGCAGAATAGAACAGGAATGTTCCACTCTGAAGTGCCATAACATTAAGACTATCTCTGCCAATGATGCTACCACCCGCTGGTAACCAGGATAATTACATGAACCATTACATTTAACATAGTTTTATATGTACATTTCTGGAGGACATAATGTAAATTACATCAGATGACATTATAAGAGGCGCTTAGAAGATAGTAGCGGGGTAGAGGAGTGTAGTAACACAAATCTGGGGGGTTCCAATATACACTGCATTTTGTATTCAGTATTCATTTCATAATAGAATGACCCTTAATGCACTCATTGCATTCAGTATTCATGTTTGTGTCATTTTATGAGTTTCGCTCTGCTCTACTGCGCAGCGCCTCAGAGTCAGGAGCGGTATTAACATAAGGAGCGCGCGCCCTGATGAATCACCAGGGCGTGCACGGCAGTACGAAGCTTCGCCCACCTTCCGGGCGGGAAAGACACTGCGGAGCCAGAGCCAGAAGAAGAAGATGGCTGGCACAGTGTGCCGCTTCAGGACTCCACAGGCAGCCTGAGTGAGCGTCGAGCGACACTGACAGTGAGTCAGTCAGTGTCCCAGTAAGTGTGACAGCCTGAGTGTTAGGTGTGGGGTGACCAGGCGGGCAGGTGGTATATGAAAGGGTAATACTGGAAGCGATAGCGCTGCTCCCCATCATTGTACCCCGCAGATGCCGCGTTTATACATGATCGCGGCATCTGAGTGTAAAAACTGTGTAAAATTAACCTAAAAAAAATTTAAATCAAACTTACCACCTTCATTTGATCTTGCTTGAAGATCTGGCTCTAAATCTCGCACGGCCCGAGATGACATCATCACGCTAGCATGGTGATGTCATATGTCACAACAAACGGGATTTCAGCTGAGATCTTTAATTAAGATGGGGGCGGCCGGCCCATCACAAGCAAAGGGAGGAGTTAAGTATTATTTTTTTTTGTTTTTACACTATTTCAGGTTAAATTGATTCACTACCACGAAGCACGAGGAAATTTGGTTTTGCGGAAAATCCACTTTGGTGGACTCGATTTGCTCATCTCTAGAAATGACCTGTAGCATGCATATGCGCTAGTAGTAACATTAGGTTGCTTAGCTCTTTGTTAACTATGGGATAAGAGCTGGGACTTTCCATTACCAGAAAAGAAAAGAAGTCCACCTACAGAGGGATATCTCATGTAGGATCAACTCCGTGTTTTCCCGATTGAGCCTTTGGTTTCAAATTTTAAACTGGTTTTCCACTTTCGAAATCAATTACCAAAGTTATTCAACCAAGTCTCTTGCGACTTCGCAAATAACTAACTTTGGCTCATCGGAGCCCATACATTCTAATACTGTACGCAGATGGATCTCTGTATAGTATTAATCTGAAGTTTTGAATGAAGCGAGTTTGGATGTAACATCCAAAGCTCGCTTTGCTCATCAATACTCATAACCATATACATCACTATCACTTCCAATTACTAATGCTGGCTTGGCATTAAAAGGGTTTTCCGACTCTAACTGATGACCTTTCCTAAATTCCTCTAGATAGGTCATCAGTATCTGATTTGTGTGGGCCGACACCCAGGACCCCCGGTGATCCTCTGTTTTAGAAGGTACTGGTGACACGGCCTTCTCTCTGCTCACCAAGCACAGCTCCGTACATTGTATAGTGACTACTTGGCATTGCAGGTCAACCCCATTCACTTAAATGGGATTGAGCTAGGCCACGTGACCAATGAACATGATGTCACTGGCCTAGGATAAGGCTACTTTCACATTAACGTTTTCAATTCCGCTATTGAGATCCGTCATAGGATCTCAATGGCGGAAGAAAATGCTTCAGTTTTGTCCCCATTCATTGTCAATGGGGACAAAACTAGACTGAATAAAACGGAGTGCACCAGGATGAATTCCCTTCCCTGCAAGCAGCGTTTTTCTGTCCGCGATGTGGTGCAGAGCAAGACGGATCCGTCCTGACACACAATGTAAGTCAATGGGGACGGATTTGTTTTCTCTGACACAATGTCTATAATACCGGATCCGTCCCCCATTGACTTTTAATGGTGTTCATGGGGATCCGTCATTGCTATAGAAGACATAATACAACCGGATCCGTCTATGACGGATTCATGCGGTTGTATTATGGTAATGGAAACGTTTTTGCAGATCCATGACGGATCCGCAAAAAAGCTAGTGTGAAGTAGCCTTAGTTGCAAGAAGCCTGCGGCACTGACTGGAGCTTCTGCGCTTTCTCAAACAGCTGATCGGCAGGAATCCCAGGTGTCGGACCCCCACCAATCAAATACTGATGACCTTTCCAGAGGATGCTGTAGATTATCCGTTAAAGGGTGTCCAAAAACATCTTTAAAGACCTTGAAAAGAGTTGTATACAGTCCTAGAAGACTCCAGAATGTCATTCACAACTTTTCTCAGGGCAATTGAAGCACTTTCGATTTGGGTCGATGGCGATGTCCTGTCAATGTTAAAACGTGATATTCCCATCTGACTGAAATTTTACTGCAAACTGTACAATTTCTCCCAGTCCTCATAGAGTAAAAAGTAATGATGCTATACTGTACACAACACAAATGCAAGGTCATACAGATACAATAGTATCTGAAATTAGCAGCTCCCAGAAGGATGCAGACAAAGCCCAATGTTATGAGCAAGAACAGGTGCATCACTCTGATAAGCCGCCACTCATGCACCTACCATTCAGTACTACAAATGTACACAGATAAGGTTTCTCAAAGGTGCAGGGCACGACGCTAGCAAGAAGCCCCGGGTGCACACAGAAATCATACGCTCGAATGTCCCCTCCCCCACCTCTAGGAGGAAACTGCATTAAATTGCATTGTAAACTCTGAAGTTTAGAACTAGGGATGAGCGAATCGACATCCGAAGTCGATTCGCATAAAACTTTGTTTCAATACTGTACTGAGCGAGCGCTCCGTAAAGTATTAGAATGTATTGGCTACGATGAGCCGAAGTTATTACTTCGCGCAGTTCAGCGAGACTTCGCATAATAACTTCAGAAATTGATTTATACTGTAAAAAAATATTTCCCGAATTCGGGTTCGGTTCCAAGGTACCACTTGTAACCCGAGTTTGGGAAATGTTTTTTTTAGAGTATAAATCAATTTCTGAAGTTATTATGCAAAGTCTTGCGAGACTTCGCAAAGTAATAACTTCGGCTCATCGGAGCCAATACATTCTAATACTTTACGGAGCGCTCGCTCAGTACAGTATTGAAACTAAGTTTTATGCGAATCGACTTTGGATGCTTCATCCGAAGTCGATTCGCTCATCCCCATTTATAACCATGGGCTCACCTGAGGTCCATTTTGTTGGTCGGGTTCCTGCATGCCATTTTGGCCAAAATCAAGATCAATGGATCATAAAAGGAGAAAAAAAATATAAAGGACAGATACAACTTCTCTTCTTTTTTGAATTCACTCCTAGTTCTGGTTTGCAGAAACCTGACCAGGTGGCCGTACACTTAGACCCTCCGCTCTAATTTTTACACCCTCGTTAATTTATATGCTATGTAACAACTGTAAACCGAACTAGAACATGTCAGTATTTATTTTCACCATTGTCACCTCCATTTCTTTGCTCATAATTAACAAAAATAAGATAAAACAAAGGTTTTATGGCTGGTGTTGGCATAGCGAGACCGCTTAGTGCCTACTATACTCTATAGTCTTAATGAGTCTTATAGTCTTACTAGCTACTTATGGAAGGAAGGTGCTATAAGCATTGTCAGCCAAGCAGATGTTACCATTTATCTACTTGTACTAAAGGTTGGTATTTTAATCTTTTTAAAGGGGTTGTTTGAGTTCACTCTAAAATTAAAAAAAGACAGGGACACTGTTATAATAATATAAAAACGTAGTAGTACCACCCCAAACCCACTTAGTTCCAGCTCCTCTCATAACCTCCTCCCCACTGCAGCCATAACATAATGTTTTGGTTACATCAATGGTGTGTCCATATCCTGCATGTGGCCGGTGCAGCCATTCCCTGGCTTCAGCGGCACACGGCACAAGACCACCCCGGTGAATGATTGGCTGCAGTGATCATGGGCAGTATAGCGGCATGTGACCACTGCAGTCAGGAAAACAAAGACCGCGGAGAAAGGTGGAGGCGCTAGAACGGAGGGGGTTTGGGATGGTGAGGATGAGTTGCTTCTATGTCTAATAGCATCCCTGCCTTCTATAAACTTGTACAACCCCTTTAATCTGGATGACATCACTCTGTGCATATTCCTATTCCCTGTGTGAAAAATGTACAAATACTGACAGTGGCACCGCTATAGGGGTGCAGGAGCTTCAGTTGCTCCAAAGCTCTCATGTTTTAGGTGGACCAAAGGGGGGGACACTGGTGTTATAAATGGCACTTCATTAGAGGTGTCCCATTAAAGATTTTCATAGGAATCTAGGAGCTTTAAAGGGAATCTTTCACCAGGCACAATGACTTCTAGGGCTAGCTCAGCTGATTGTAGTGATAGCTTTCACTTAGCAATCTGTTGCTTCCTTCTGGAGAAAAAGTACTTTTAACCCATATGCAACTCTAAGCATTCTTGCTTCTCCTTCTTCTTCCTCCTTGTTTCTACTTCTTCCTCTGCCAGACCCTCCATCCCCTTCAGGACCAGGTAAGATCACCATGCATGAACCTGAATCTGTTTATCAAGGAGGAGGGGGATGTTTTGGCAGACGAAGCAGGAGCAAAGGTGCACAGGGAGGCTTGGGCCTTCGGTGCACTTAACTGCTCATTTACATAAGGAGTAAAAGCAGTTTTTTTCTGCAGAACAAAGCAATGGATCACTAAGTGAAAGGGATCATTACATTCAGAGGCTCATGGGCTCTGGTGCAAGCGTTCAGCTTGGGCCCCCCTTTCCTCAGTGCTTTGTGGCCAGGGGCAGGGAAGCACATAGCCTTCGTGCTGCCTGAGGCAAATATTGAACCTGCAACCAACTCATGCCAAATTCTTGACCAAACCCCTTCCATCCAACCAGAGGTGTAACTTGACCATCAAGCACTGTCTATAATACTGGTGTCTTTTTATGCAGCACGAGGGTCTTTGGGCCCCCTCAGGCTCATGGACCCGGGAGCGGCTGCTACCTCTGCGCCCCCTATACCTACGCCCTTGGTCGCATTCAGTTGAGCTAACTCTACAAGGCATTGTGCCTGGTTGAACAGTGAATTTCTTGGTGACAATGACACAACTATGTCACCTATGTCCGACAGCCTACCGTACGTGCTTCTTGCATGACATATAGGAAGAATGCATGGGATTAGGAAAGGGGCATCTCTTGTAACTTCTGAACGACATACAATATAATTTTCATTAGCCTATTAGTGTACAGCTAATTCTACCGCAGCTAGGAAGGCAATGTATAAAGCCGTACTCACCTACACGAAGGCAGCAGAGGCCAAGGGCAGCAGACATGGGTTGTGAGCCTCATCGGCACAGCGAGCGTCGTTGCCTTTTACCTGCCTTTTCCCCGAGGTGCAGTGCATTAAATTTTCACAGGTAAACATAGCGATGACCTATGTAAACTGTCAAAGCGGTGTCATTTTAACTCTGCCTTACTGACGCTGCCCTGGAAATTGTCATCCCTTCTGCTTCATTGTCTCAGATGGTGACATCCTGGTCATGGCTTCTACAAAAGAGAATTGTTATCTGCTGGATGCAAGGTATTTCCTAGAATAGCCTCCAGATTACACGCCGATCAGCAGCTGGAGATTCGCTTGCACGCAGGCGACTTAGACAAACTCAAACTTCCAGAAATAGTTAATCCCTTTCTCGGTTCCTTAGAGAAGGTGTAACTGCAAAGCTCCTAACACTGCCACAAGAGGATTTATACTGCCCCTGGACGTTTAACACTTTCCCTGCTGGTGGAAGCAAGTCTAGGTGCCCCAGTGGCTATAATGCTGTGCAATGCTACAAAAAAAATAATAATTAATAAATAAATAAAAATCTGCATATTGATAACAGTGGATGGAAGGAATGGAACATCATTTGTAAGAATACCTACAAGCCTCTGTAAAAAACAAACAAAAAAAAGCAGCAGGAGGATCCCCTTAACAGCATAGCAATTTTTAAAAGTTTTTACTGCATTTCTGCTGAATGCGCCGAAGCTATGTAGAGGCCGGCGCCTCCTCATATCTTCAGTGGATCTACTGTCAGCACAGGGGTCTTAAGACCGGCGCTTAAAATGCTGGTCTTAATAAATGACCCCCAATATTTATTGTCATCATTTTAAGATATAATTTATTAATGATCTCTTGTTAAGTAAGTGCACAGTGTAGAAAATAGACATCTTTGGTAATTTTCCCATGTCACCATCAATTGTTTTAACTCCACTAAGCCTAATAATAATAATGACAGTCCCTATTCTGTAGAGATCACTTCTCAGCAGTCATCTCATTATCATCAGTCTCAGGCCTCATGCACACGACCGTTTTGTGCATCCGCGTCCGTTCCGTCATTTTTCACAGTTTAGCGGAGGTCCCATTCATTTCTATGGAGCTGTGAAAAAAAACTGATAGTCATCCGTTTTTTCTCTGCGTCCGTGATCCGTGATTCAAGTCCGTCAAAAAAATATAACCTGTCCTATTCTTGTCAGCGGAAAACGGAGGACGGACCCATTCAAGTCAATGGGTCCGTCAAAAAAACCGGATGCGTAACTGGTATGTCATCCGTGTCCGAGTCCGTTTTTTTCTACAAGACCTTGGTGCAATAAAATTACACTTTTCATTAACCTTCCTTTTTTTCCCCTTGTCAGACAAAAAAAAAGAAAGACACAAGGAAACACAACTGAAGCAAAATCGGACACGGACCACTGAAGCCAAATCACTGACAGTGAAAAAACACTGTTGTGTGCACGAGGCCTCAGAATGATAGGTAGCATCTCTGTATAAATAACACAGGATCACAGCATTCATAATAGGTGATGTCACAGTTGCCTTTAAGATACAGTGTAAAAAGAGATGAATCAGCACAGAATTTGGGCTCTGTGTATGTTAAAGTGGGTATGCCACATAAAGTATTACTATGCAATGAATAAGGCATTTCAAATGCAGTATTACTGCACTATACATGCAATACAAATATTGTTTTTATTTTTTTATGTACTGTGGGGTTTCGCTCTGGTAGATAGGGTAAGCGTGCGCAGTACAGAGGCAAAATACAAGTTCTTAACTCAAGACGTCAGTGTTTATCCACACTTGAGGCAATTGCACAAAACAGCACGTAACTTTGCAGTCTTGGTGTTAATTCACACACAATGGAAAGTTCATATAACACAAGTCACCTTGCTGGCAGTTCTGCCTCCAGTAGTCCACAGCAGGCTTTAGGGGGCCTGTTTCCCCAGCATGGGGCTCTCAGCCATCCAGCATGGCACAAAGCCTCAGATCCCAAAAATAGAGAAATCTCTGCTGAGCCCAGCTGCCTATTTAAGGACAGCCAGGTGCTGCCAAAACCCGGACCGGCACTTAAACTCTGGTCCGGTATTTGACCTCGCCTGCCTGGAAACCAGACCCAGCCGCACATGCTGGGAGGAAAATACCTGCCTTGCAAGACACAACCCCTCACTGTGTCACAGTACATTATATTTTACTACTGTCTATCTTTCTGGTCCACTTTTTTCTGCATTCAGTGGTTGACTAACAAGCTCAGTCGCTTCCCTGCTTCCCCTTTCCTTCCTAATTGTTCTGGCTTAGTGATCTCATAATAAAGCAGGTAAAGTGGCTCAAACACCTTTTATTTATTCATCCCTACTCTTAAATTCATAGAAATACTGTATATAGCTATATATTCTCCAGTCAGCGGCAAAGGAAGTTGGGAAAGGTCATTAAACTAATTTATTTACTCATTAATTGTATATTATGCTGACATATTCTGTAGCGCTTTACAGACATTATAATCATTATATACCATATGTATCTCAGGAACTATATGTGAGGGACCATTTTCTATGCAGGGGAAGAAGGTATTAACAAGATCTAATTGCAAATCTTACTGTAAAGGAAGGTGCTTGATGAGCTGCTTCCCACCCACAGAAAGGAAAGCAAGCCCTCCAGATAAGCAAATTAGTGAGTCAAAATAAAGAGTTTTAAAATTATGGTTGGGCATAAAGGGACTCTGTACCCACCACTTCCTGATCCTTTACTGTCGGCTGTGCTGTGATTGCGCAGAGCGTGATGACGCTCGGTGACCTCACGCTGTGCACGTCGGGTCACAGCAAGCAGAAGAGAGAGATGAATCCTGGGAGCCTGCAGAGTCCAGAGCAGGAGAAGTAAGTTGATTTTTTAAAAAGTTAGGCATTAGGGCCTGCTCTGAGGCATGGGGCCTGATCTGAGGCATGGGGGCCTGATCTGAGGCATGGGGGCCTGATCTGAGGCATGGGGGCCTGATCTGAGGCATGGGGGCCTGATCTGAGGCATTGGGGCTTATCTGAGGCACTGGGTCTGATCTGAGTCATTGGGGCTGATCTGAGTCATGGGGGGCTAATAAGAGGCATGGGGTCTGATCTGAGGCATGGAGGTTTGATCTGAGGCATTGGGGCTTATCTGAGGCATGGGGGTCTGATCCGAGGCATTGGGGCTTATCTGAGGCATGGGGGCTGATCTGAGGCACTGGGTCTGATCTGAGTCATGGGGCTGATCTGAGTCATGGGGGCTGATCTGAGGCATGGGGGTCTGATCTGAGGCATTGGGGCTTATCTGAGGCATGGGGGCTGATCTGAGGCACTGGGTCTGATCTGAGTCATTGGGGCTGATCTGAGTCATGGGGGCTAATAAGAGGCATGGGGTCTGATCTGAGGCATGGGGGTCTGATCTGAGGCACTGGGTCTGATCTGAGTCATTGGGGCTGATCTGAGTCATGGGGGCTAATAAGAGGCATGGGGTCTGATCTGAGGCATGGGGGTCTGATCTGAGGCATGGGGGTCTCATCTGAGGTATGAGGGTCTCATGTGAGGTCTTAATGGGGTTTTTATTTATATTGGGGCTCTTAGCTGAGGTCTGATTGGGGGTCCTTTACATTGGGATCTGAGCTGAGGTCTGATTGTGATTCTGATCTGAGCTCTTATTGGGGTCTTATTAACATTGGGGGTGTGATCTGAGGTCTTATTGAGGGTCTTATTAACATTAGGGGTCTGATTGGTGGTTTGATCTGAGTTCTAATAAAAAATATTTTTTTGTTATTGTCCTCATCTAAAACCTAGGTGCGTCTTATGGGCAAGTGCATCTTATACGGCAAAAATACTGTAGTTTAGTGGGGAAAGATTCAGTAAAAAGTGCATTTCATTCATTTAAATTCCTGCTCGTTTTAGGATTTGAAGTCAAGGAGGCGGTCCTATCAGTGATTGACAGCCATCTCTATATGGACAGTCATATCTGACTGGATAATTAACCCCTTTATTCACCCAGCTTTGATGCAGGCTCCATATAGATAATTAAAAGAAGACTACACAGATGTTACAAGGATATCTTTCCATTACTGTAATAGAAGCATTTCCTTATTTGCCTGGAACTGTCCTAAATCAAGTATACATGCCTTTTCCTTTGAGCTCCTAGGGCCCAATAAAGGAACTGATTTTGATGGCCTACTCTCTATTAAGTTTATTGCATTTTTTATTACTTTACATAGAAGACATATAATTAATTAGGCAGTGACATATTACGTAGACTCTGGGCCCTGGGCTTCGGTTTTGCATTCCGTCCTAGAATTCCATTATATTCCGTTATAACTGTGTTATAATGGAACATATAACATAATTTAATAACGCCAATGCAAACCAGCCCTTAAAGAGTTTTTCCGACATTTTAATACTGATGACCTATCCTCCAGAGGATAGGTCATCGGTATCTGATTGTGGGTGTCTGACACCCAGGACCTCCTGACGATCAGCTGTTTTAGAAGGCACTGCTGCTCCTGTGAGCTCCCTGGCCTTCTCTCAGCTTTTCCTAGGCCAAGTGATGACACGTTCATTGGTCATATGGCCTAGGAGCAGCTCAGCCCCATAGAAGTGAATGGGGCTGAGCTGCAGTACCAAGCACATCCACTATACAATGTACGGCGCTGTGCTTTGTAAGCTGTAAAAAAACTGCGGCGCTCATAGGAGTGCCGTTGCCTCCTAAAACAGTTGATTGGCGGGGGTCCCGGGTGATGAAACCCCCACCAATCAGATACTGATGACCTATCCTAAGATAGATTCTGCCTGGCAAAAATAACAACAAAGATCACAAAGCAAGTAGATGACATGGTCTGTATCACTAGAGGATGGTCAATCATTTCTATTCTTTGGCAGTCTTGCTCTTTTTTTTTCTTGGTATTGGTTCTTTAGGTTCACCTAAATTCGGGTGTAATTACTTACTTGGTTGACTTCATCTAATTATAGTTTTCAATAAAAAAAAAGTTGCAAAAATGTTTATAGTTTTGACCAAGCCCCATAGGTTGCCCTGTAGAAGGCGGCTCTAGTGTATAGTGGTATGCTTTGTAAGGCAGTGGAAAGTAATCCTAGGTATGGCCTGCTAAAATATTAATGCTTTCAATTACAATAATGGGCAAGCAGCTAATGTGTCGGTCTGTGACAGCGGGCCAAGGTAAGAAGTTAGAACAGATCCACAAAAGGGGAATTAATTAAAGTTTTATGTTAGCTTTATATACCATGTGAAGGTGCAAAAGACAATTCATTAAAGGGGTATTCCCATCACAATGATCACTATTAAATCTGTTAATGATTTGACAGTGATCATTTTTGTAAATACATTTAATTACCCAATTCCCACCCTTTTTGAGAAAATAAGTCCACTCTTACCTGATCGTTGTCTTTCATCTCCCCTGGTTACGGCAACCTCTCCTGTCGAATCCCGCCGTGCCGCGCTTGCACAGAAGACTGAAGATTTTCTCCCGGCTGGGCCGCGCAATGTCCTGAACGCGCACGCTGGCTCTGTACTATACAGGCCAGGAATAAGTCACCATGGCGCATGCGCAGCGGCGTGTGTGTTCAGGACATTGCGCTGCCCGGCCGGGAGAAAATGTTCAGTCTTCTGCGCAAGCGAGGCCTGGCCGGGAGAAGAATCCAGGAAGTGAATGTCGCTCTCAACAAGGGTAAGTATAAAAAGTGAAGATGGGAATACCCCTTTAATTTGCTAACTTTAATTGCTCAATGTCTTATTCGAAAATCAGTGGCAGACAGCAATATGTTTTCCAATTGTTTCCACACATAAGGGCTAAAAACAGTTTTAATTTTTTTTTTAACTTATTGTTGTGGCCAACAAATACTTCCATATACAGCCTAACATGTCCATTTAGTGTCCAATGTGTCCAACTAATACAAGCCCGCTTTCACACATCTGTATTTTTGGTCCGCATCTGATCTGCATTTTTGGGGAATTTTACACCATCCCAATTCATATCAATGGGTCTGAAAAAAAACAACAGCACATTGTGTACTGTCCGCATTCATATGTCCGTTCGGAAGTCCTGCAAAAAAGAGAGAACATGTCCTATTCTTGTCAGTCTTGCAGACAATAATAGACATTGTTACAATGGTGTAAAACAAAACATGCAATGCAACAGCTCTCTGCAAACCAAATAAAGTACAAAATTGCATCATAATTGCAAGTGCTAGACTAATAAATTAGAGATGCTTGGCAAATCATTTTGTACAAAATTATTTGAGCCCGTCTGCCGCACGTCAAGGCGATCTCTGTGCATGCATGTGGAACCTACACTCTCTGAATTATATGGTAGCCGTCATGGCACATAACAGGTAGAATTTTGTGTTAGGAACCCGTCTAACAGAGATCGCCTTGACGTGCGGCAGACGGGCTCAAATAATTTTGTACAAAATGATTTGCCAAGCATCTCTAATTTATTAGTCTAGCACTTGCAATTATGATGCAATTTTGTACTTTATTTGGTTTGCAGAGAGCTGTTGCATTGCATGTTTTGTTTTACAGTATTGTTCTCAGCCGTAGCAACGTGCCCCTGCGCTTTGGGATTTGCTGACTGACCCCCCCTTTTTTATCCCAAAGTCTTGCTGCCTTGGGATAACTTTCAAATCTGCACATTCAAGCCCTTTCTGCCTCCTGCCACCTTCCTCTCAAAAATACAGTATCTCTTAGATCCGCATATTCCTCAATTCAGAGTGTGCAAAAATGATTGTACATGCCCTTATCATCTCCCGCCTAGACTACTGTAACATCCTCCTCGCACTCTCCACCTCCAATCTATCCTCAACTCCACCACCCAACCATCTGTGACCTGATCTTCTGATATCTTCCTACACACAATCTCCGGCCCTCACAAGACCTCCTTCTCCACTCTACTCTTATTTACCTTCCCACAATCGCCTCCAAGATTTCTCCCATGCATCCCCCGTACTCTGAAACTCTCTAACCCAACATATTAGATGCTCACCTACTGTGGAAACCTTCAACAGAAACCTGAAAACCCACCTCTTCAGACAAGCCAACAACCTACAGTAATCCTGCTGCCACTATACCACCATGACCAACTTTACCCTCACCTACTGTATTCTTCTCTCATCCCTTGTACATTGTAAGCCCGTGTGGGCAGGGTCCTTTCTCCTTCTGTACCTCCTGAGCTGCTAGCCTGAATAAATCGAGCAGAACAATTAAGGCAATGAATGGGAAAATCTCTGGATCCATGTGAGGTACAGGTTCTAGCTTTGTTTGAAAAAGGTTGTCATGTACTATATACTGACCAATTTTCATTTTTTAAATCAATTCTGACATAACCCCTTTAATAATTGTGGCAAATTTGATGCAAGAGAGGAATAGATTAAGGCCAGGGTGGAATACATCAGCCTTAATACATTTTCACTGCAGACTGCTAAACAATTCTAGGTAGTTTTAACTTGCTCCCAGGGGACCACCTACTAAATGTACACAAACAATTGTTCTTTTACCACTCCCAATAGGATCTGCCCTGATTCAGCATGGGCTCATAGAGTGCAGAATCATGTAGAAGAAAGTCATAATACCTGCACATGCATTTTTGGTGAGGTTCTACTGCTATTGCCCTAATGGATTTAGAAATCAAACTTGCAAACGTAATCCTGTGTGTAGAAAAAACTAAAGGGGTCATTTACTAATAGGCATATTTCAGGTGCAGATTGCGACACAATGGTTAGTTGCCCACTATCTGCGACTTTTCCCAGCTCATAACAGGTCTAAAATTATGGGTGTGTCGTAGACAGGGGACGGCCCGTCTCATTCATCATTATCTACACCTGTTTTAAGGCGTAGAAAATGGTCTAAATGTAAGCGAGCTAGAAAGCTATCTTACATTTAGAAGTGGCGCTCGATGCGCCAAAGTTATGGTGAGGCCTGCACCTCTTCAGAACTTTGACCGATCCTCCGCCAGCTATGGGCCTTTATTAAGACCGGCATCTAAAACACCAGTGTTAATATATGTGCCTCTAAGATGTGACCAACAGTCACAGTTTATTACATAGTGGAGGAGAATTTTCACTACTGTCATACGATGCACCATAGTATAAGTTGTCAAAGATGGCACACTTTTTCCCTCCTTGTGCCACCACTTGGTTGACGTTATATTTTGCACACACACAAACAAAAAAAATACTGCTGACAGTGATTTTGCATTGCAAATAATACCCAGCCCGGAAGTGAGAAGATATACTTTGCAAAGTATTTAATTATGTCATTTATATGGGTTATTTTATAGTTACCTTATTATTCCTTATTGATGACATGTCTTGTGTGCACAATAATAACTAAACCTAGAAAGGACTGATAAAAGAACAGGAGAAAAGCTTACCCACACAGTTGGCTAGTTTGCAGGACTTTTTGCATGTTCCTGTTACATCGTCAGCTTATGACCACCACCGCTCCGCTTTCCCTGGCAGGCAAAGTTGCCACTCTGCTCACCTTCCTTTCCACTCCCATGCTGGACCTGTCCTCCATCTCGCCAGGCCTGGCCACCGAAGCTGCCTGGTTGTTCTTCCTTGCATCCCTTGGCCTGCAAATTGCTGGCAGTGCCTTTCTCTGCTTGTAGGGAGCGCACATGTGCGTCTTGCGGCTCTTAAAGGGCCAGTGTTCAAGAACCTAAATCTTAGCCAGCCTATGGTCTCTATCGAGGGGTGCCTAAAGAAGCACTCCATTTTTATTTTATTTTTTTACATATATTGCTAACCACCAGTATTCTAGCAGTGTCATTTGTTACGCCCTGATTCAGTTGCATCCATGCATTTTGAACCTTTTCATTATGGGACTAGCCACCCAGAGTGTGCTCTAATGTGTAGGCAGCAGTGATCAGTCTACCAAGTCTTTCTTTGAAAACTGCCGTACATGATGACATCATCACCTATAAAATCCCTCCTGGCAGCTCTCAGGTACCTCCCCACCTTCTATGTTCCTCTGTATATGCCTGTATTCTGAATATATCATGTCTCTCCTATCTAAAGGAAGAGGAGTTATATATATGTATTAAGGCTGGTCATAGCCTGCATTTGTGGGCGGGGCTGCCGGCTTTATATTCCCACGCGACCTTACCTCCTGGACGGTCACTTCAGGCAGGCTTCTTCGTTCCTCGTCACTTCTGGGTAAGTCTCGGCTCACTAGGCTGCCTCGAGCGTGCGGCAGCGTTCGTCCATCGCCCGGCCGGGCCCGGCCGGTCTTCCTCTTCTCTCCAGCGCCAGAGGAGCCTCTTCTTCACAGGTCTGTTTCTCCTCAGCAGGGTTCGGCGGTACCGGCGTCTGCGGCACTTCAGGTGTGGGCGGTCCGTACCACTGGGCTCCCCCTGCGCCTCAAGGTCCTCAGCGATCTAGCAGAGCTGGGGAATGGTACCCAAAAAAAAAAAAAAAAAAAAAAGCCCTGCCCTCTGCTTATTGTGTCAATTTGTGTTCACCAGCAGGTCCACAGATATAGCATGGTTCCCTATCATATGTAGACATGTCCCCCAATGCCATCCCCGTGCGATACTCCAACTGCCATGTCCACAACACCTGTTGTGCCGCCCTCCTGTGCGCATTTGCACCTCCGCATCGCATGCTACCCTCCTGTGCCCTCATTTGTGGCGCGGTGGTGTGGTGTCGCCTCCCATGCACGCCTGGTCGGCTCCACTTCCCGCCTCCCTTCTGGGCGCATTACATGGCTTGGTGGCGTGGGCTGTCCTCCGTGCTCGGGTTCCTGGCATAACGGCCGCGCCGCCCCTTTGTGCACAGGCATGTGGCTCTGCCGGCTTCCCGGCCCTGCGCGTGTGTGGAGGAGGGCGGCAGAACTCTTAGACGGGCCTTCCCTTCTTGGTCGAAATGCTGCTTCCGGTTGTCATTTGCCATGTCGGGCTTAGGTTTTTTTTTCTCTTTTCTTCCTTTTGGACTCATTTTCATACCTGGGTGCTGATAAGTTTTTCCCCAATAGGAACAGGACCGCGGTTTAAGCTTGTCCAGACTTCCCGTTCAGCCAGGTAGCTGCTCATCAAGTTTCTGGGTTCCTCAGGTATCTTGCATATGTTATTTTACTATTTCTACAGTGTCGTTTTGCTCTCTCACGCCATAGGTAGTCTACCTGGACCCGCCCAGGCTCGCTTGTCTCCTTCTTCCTGGATCGCCCAGGCTCGTGTCTTTACAGTCCTCCTGGTTCACTCAGGCTCATCTTCTCGCTGTCTTCATGGTTCACCCAGGCCCGCTCTGTCTATGTCATCCTGATTCACCCAGGCCCGCTCTGTCTCTGTCGTCCTGGATCGCCCAGGCCCGCTCTATCTCTGTCGTCCTGGATCGCCCAGGCACGCTCTGTCTCTGTCGTCCTGGATCGCCCAGGCCCGCTCTGTCTCTGTCGTCCTGGATCGCCCAGGCCCGTTCTGTCTCTGTCGTCCTGGATCGCCCAGGCCCGCTCTGTCTCTGTCGTCCTAGGATCGCCCAGGCCCGCTCTGTCTCTGTGGTCCTGGATCGCCCAGGCCCGCTCTGTCTCTGTCGTCCTGGATCGCCCAGGCCGGCTCTGTCTCTGTCGTCCTGTATCGCCCAGGCCCGCTCTGTCTCTGACGTCCTGGATCGCCCAGGCCCACTCTGTCTCTGTCGTCCTGGATCGCCCAGGCCCGCGCTGTCTCTGTCGTCCTGGATCGCCCAGGCCCGCTCTGTCGTCCTGGATCGCCCAGGCCCGCTCTGTCTCTGTCGTCCTGGATCGCCCAGGCCCGCTCTGTCTCTGTCGTCCTGGATCGCCCAGGCCCGCTCTGTCTCTGTCGTCCTGGATCGCCCAGGCCCGCTCTGTCTCTGTTGTCCTGGATCGCCCAGGCCCGCTCTGTCTCTGTCGTCCTGGATCGCCCAGGTCCGCTCTGTCTCTGTCGTCCTGGATCGCCCAGGCTCGCTCTGTCCCTGTCGTCTTTGATCCACCCATTCACATTCCTTATAGGCCCTCCTGCTGCCAGGGTCATTTTCCTTCCTGCTTTGCCCAGGCATCCGTTCCGGTCTGCCTCCACCCGGATCGCCAGGTCCTTTTTTCTCGCCTTCCTTTTTCCTGCGTCGCGTGGGTCTCCCTTCGGTCACGGCACGCTCCCATCCTTGAATCTTCACCCGACTCACCCAGGTCCTTCAAGCAGACACCTGAGGCGTTCAGTTCCTCTTCTCGCCTGTTCACCCGCCCCGCCCTCGGCACCCCTAGGCCTTTTCCCAGCACTCCGTATCATCGGCCTTGGTTCCCCTCTCTTGTTCATTGTCCTCTCCCATCTTCGCTCCCCGCCGTGGTCCTCCTTTTTCTTCTTCCTTCTCTCGTCGGCTCTCCTAAAAGCAGTGTTTATTTGTGCCTATCTTGCTTATGTCCGCAGGTAATTTTTCCCCGTACTCTCTCCAGTACCCTCCTGTAGCAAGGTCCAGTTCTGCGCGATTCAGGTAGGATCACGTTTCCTTCACGCCTCTCTCCTCTTTTCATGCCGCTCCTTTGTTTTATTTAAAAAAAAAATATTTTTTTCCCCATCTGTTGTTTTTTTACTTTTCTTTAACAGGTGCAAGATGTCCCAACTATCTGATATTGAGGACTCCCTCTCGGGCCCCAGCTCATCAGTTTCAGGGCACGCTGGTAGCCCATCACTCAGGCGTTGGACTGTCCCTAAACTCATCGCCGAGTTGAATAAGAAGGGTATTCCCCATCCAGCTTCGGCCCGGAAGGCGGAGCTCTATCGCCTTCTGAGGACAGAGCAAGGGAGCGGCAGTTCGCAGTCCTCCCTCTCATCTATCCAGCTGTCGCTGAATCAGCTGCAAGCCACCATCAGCGGCCTCGTCGGTTCTTTGGCGGATGTCCAATCCAGAGTCACAGAGCTGGAGTCACGTGGCCCAGAGGATCCCCCGTCCGCAATCACGGCGATCGTTCCCTCGTCCTCCCAGGAGCCAGTATTGGGTACGCTCAGCGCTGGTCCTGTTGTGGCCCCAGCCCACTTTATCCCCGAGGCTATCAAGAAGGACATTTTAGCTGGGAAGGACGTCAACTTGGCGTCCATCCTGATAGCTTCCCAAGATGTGTCCGAAAACAGAGTCATCAATTGTGGGGAGGTGGCAGTACTACTCAGGGCCAAAGATGCCCGCCTGAATAGAAAGCTTTCTATTCCGGAGTTTGTGCTGGCATTTAGCCTTTACCGCGATGTGGTCTGCTCAGCCCACCCGCTCAGGCGGGAGAAACTGGACACTTATCTGTACCGGCTGACGGAGCTGGGATACAAATATGGCGGCTCCAACTTTTACGATTATCATCGTTCATTTTCCGCCAAGGCTGCGGCAGCCTTAGTCCAGTTTCAGTTTGTTACCAACTGGGCTATATTAGACATGGAGCTCTTTTTTCGACACTTCGCCGGGCTGAGAGCTCCCACCTGCACGACATGCCAGTCCATCTGGCACACGGCCGACTGGTGTCCCTTGCTGGCCACTCCGGGTCTGGACCGGGCTCTCCCGGGTCCTTCTGGCCTAAGAAGCCAGCCGTCCGTGGACAAGTTGGGCAGGCCCATTGTGTTTCTTGGGCAGAGCCAAGTATGTAACAATTTTAATGCAGGAGGGTGCGGTTTTGGTAGCTGCAGAGCTCTACACGTTTGCTCCCTGTGCTTCAGGGCTCACCCCCGTTCTGCCTGTCCAAAAAAATCCTCAAAGCCATGACTAGCCGACATCAACATTGAATTGTTGGCTGTCCTCTTGCAGGAACACCCCGATCAGCATTTGGTCCAGTTTCTCCTTTCAGGATTCAGGAGGGGTTTTCACACTGGGTTGATTGCCCTCCCTCTTGAGTCCTGGGAGGGGAAAAACCTGCAGTTGGCCATGCACGATCCGGGGGCAGTCGATAGTCTGTTGTTGACGGAGGTCTAAAAAAGGTTCCTGCTGGGCCCATTCGACTTCATCCCTTTTGATACCTGGAGGATTAGCCTGATTGGGTTAGTCTCTAAGCAATCTTCAAATAAAAAAAGGTTAATTTACGACCTGTCTGCGCCCCACATGTCCTCCACACCCAGCTTGAATTCCCTGATTCCATCAGAAGAGTTCACCATGTCCTATTCCACCATAGGGGAAGCCATCAAATTCATCTTGCAGTTAGGAAGAGGGGCCCTACTTGCCAAAGCAGATATAGCGGACGCCTTTAAGCTGCTTCCCATTGCACCTCATCTCTGGGGATTCTATGGCATCAAGTGGGATCATAAGTATTACTTTGCCAATAGACTCACCTTTGGCTCCAAGAGCAGTCCTTGGTTATTCGACCAGTTCGCGGGCGCCCTGCACTGGATCTTGGGTCACCATGGGGGTCTGGATAGGGTCATTCACTACCTTGACGACTACTTAATCGTCCAAGACCCCCGGGGTGAAGCCTCCGGGCTGGACGTCCTCCTCCAGCTGTTTTCCAGTCTCCAGGTTCCAGTCGCCACATCCAAGACCGAGGGCCCTAGCACAAGGGTCACCTTCCTGGGCATCGTGTTAGATTCCGTCTCCATGGAAGCTAGTCTGCCGGAGGCAAAATTATCTAGGATCAGGTCTGCAGTCTCCACCGCGGCTTCCTCCCGGGTTCTTACCAAACTGGAGTTGCAGTCTCTCCTGGGTTCCCTTAATTTCACTTTACGGATCATGCCCCAGGGGAGATCCTTCGTGTCTAGGCTCCTCTCTCTTCTCCCCTTGGCACAGGACCAGGATTCCGTCGTCCATCTTGACAACCAGGCAGTGGCGGATCTCCTCATGTGGCACTTCTTCCTTACTTCCTGGAATGGCATTTCCCTTTTCGTGCCCTCCTTGGATGCCTTTTCCCCGAGGATCCAGTCCGACGCCGGCGCCTCTCGCGGGTTTGCGGCAATTTTTCACCCCCACTGGCTGGTTGGCAATTGGCTGGCGGAGTTCTCCCTCGATGGCGAGTCCCTCAAATCTTCCCCTCTCCTGGAGCTATACCCGCTGGTGGCGGCCGCCCAGGTCTGGGGCCCCCTTTGGGCCAACAAACCTGTAGCTTTCATTACGGACAGCCTAATCCTGGTAGAGGTTCTCTCCAAAGGCAGGGCCAAATCACCAAGGATCATGTCCCTCCTCCGCAGGTTGGTCTGGCTTTCCCTACGGCACAACTTTCATATATTCCCTTCCCACATCGCGGGGGCTGAGAATGTGGCGGCGGACGCCTTGTCCCATTTTAACTACACCATCTTCTTCCAGGCAATGCCAGACGCAGATCCGGTGGGCACGCCCGTTCCCCCCCTCAACCTCCTGCCCATGGACTAGGACAGCTGGTGGCATCCGCGAAGAAGTTGGTCCAAGGATCTTTAGCTGAAAGCACCGCCAGGAACTATCTCACGGGCTACAAGGCGTTCCGGCGCTTCAGGCTCAGCCACCCGCAGAAAGGCCAGGACAATGTCACCTATGTCATGGCTTTCATCGCCCACTGCCATCTCCACCTGCACCTCACTCACAACTCCATCAAGGGGTATCTAGCGGGGGTCCAGCACTACAGACTGCTCGCTGATCCCTCTTGCTAATCAATCTTAGCCAACCAGGCGGTGAATGCAACCCTTAGGGGCATACAAAAAAACAGTCCAAGCCCAGTGGCGCGGAGACAGCCTGTTTCTGGGGAGTTATTTCGAAGTCACTAGCCCTAGACGGTTCCCCCTTTGGGCACCCAGCAAGCCTTGTCAATATATCTCGGGTTTTATGGTTTCCTAAGACCAGGGGAATTTACTTCCAGCGCCTTGACACGCTCCACCCTCCTTAAACGCCATCTCATTCGTCAAGGTGACCAGTTTTCCTTATTTCTCCCTTCTTCAAAGACTAGTCAATCAGGTCCTCCAGTCGAGATTAGGTTCTTTCCCACATCAAACTCCTGGTGCCCCGTCAAGGTCCTGGGGGCCCTGGCCGAGTTTCTCCTTCCTCTCGCACCAGAAGATCCGCTACTTCCCCTCCAGCGCAGGCCTCTCACCGCGTCCCAGTTTATGTCCCACGTTCGCGCATTAGCGGCAGGGCTAGGGCACAACCCAGATACGATTTCAGGGGCATTCTTTCTGCATAGGAGCCGCCTCCGCGGCCTCTAAACACTGGGTTCCCGCGCACGTCATCCGCAAGATGGGGCGCTGGCGATCTTCATGCTTTGCCAGGTATATACCCAACCCGCAGGTTGAGATTGCCAGGGCTTTTGGTTCATTAGCTTTGTAAGTTGTCCCGTTCATTTAATAAACATTGTTCCTTCCTAACGCGTTGGTAATCTTCTTGCCCACATATTCAGGCCTACCCCGCTCTGGCTCCGGGCACATTTCAGCCATAAAGATCTCGGAGGGTGGTAGGCCCCCCCCCCACTCCAAGCTGACATACACCTCAGCCCCTACCACAAGTATTAAGGCTGGTCACAGCCTGCATTTGTGGGCGGGGCTGCCGGCTTTATATTCCCACGCGACCTTACCTCCTGGGCGGTCGCTTCAGGCCCCACCCTCCCGACCCCTTTTTCTTTCATTCCACTCTCTTGGGTGGCCCACATATTCAGGCCTACCCCGCTCTGGCTCCGGGCACAGTTCAGCCATACAGATCTCGGAGGGTGGTAGCTCCCCCCCCCCCCAATGAAATTTTTGGCAAATACATTTTGTACAAAAATATTTGTGCCTGTCCGCCCTGGCAAGGTGATCTCTTTAGGACAGGAACCTATGCTAAATACTACCTCTGTTGGTGTTGTACTGGGCTCCATTAAATTCAGGGAATGCAGACTCCACATGCATGCTGAGCCCACTCTGTATTTTACCTCTCCTGGTGCCAAATGGCCTCCAATGAATGCAAGGAGAGCAGGCCTCAGCTTTATACTTGCACTAATTAAAAACAACCTGTGGGCGAGACAGGTTAGTTAGGGGTGCTCCACCAATGGAAACAGACACATCTCCAATGCAGACTGCAAAGAAGAAAAGGGGGTTAGTCAGCGCATCCCACTGCGCGGGTTCACGTCGCCATGGCTGAAAGCACAAAAGCAAAAACAAACAATGCAACAGCACTCTGCAAACACAAATAACAAAGTACTGTAAATACGAATGTGCCATACTCACTACAGAAAATATACTAGTGCTAATGCTATGCTCATTCTATAAATATGAGATTTTTGGCAAATATATTTTGTACTTACTTTGTAAATACTTTACTGCCATAAACCTCTCTGAATACAGTTTTGCCTGATCCTTTGTTGCTCATGATGGTCCTCAGTCACTTGAGCAGATACTAATCCCCTGGCGGTTCCCCTGCAGCAAAGTCCAGATCCTTATATAGAGGTTTAAGTGTGAAAACCAGGGGGCCACTTTGATATTGCCCTTGTTGAATAGCCTCAAGACAAATCTGTTCATGTGACACTGTGGTTCTACAGTCACTGCATAACAGTTCCTGAATGAAACAGTCTTTGAGAAATCTTGTAGATCTATGATATTTACAGATGGGGTGGCGCTTAGCCCATGGGTGGCAATTTTACATTATATTTGTCCTACTACAGACAGGGGAGAGGGGCTGGCTGCTTCTCCAGTCAGTTATCTTACAGCCAGACACAGGACCAGAGAAGGAGGAAGGACATAACTGATTGCTTGGGGCACAAATATTTCTTTATATATTTCTCAGTTGAGAAAATATAGGATTAAAGTAAAAAATGAGATTAATGGAGGCTATATTTGTCAGTGCAATAGATTTTAAATGCAGTAGCATGGCACATGCTTGACCATGTTACATTCAAGGTTCTCCTGGGCAAGGTCTTGCAGTTGAGGGGGTAATGTGAGCTTCTGACAATCAGTGTAGGTCCTTGAGGTCAGACCGCAGCCAATCTAATTGCATCTGGCTGAAATACCCTTTTACGTTATCTATTGTTTAAATGTCTAAGTTATTGGTATTACCATATAAATACAATATCTTTACACATAAATACATAATATTCTATGTATTTCTTTGTAAATGTTCTCTTCAGCAGGTGCCCTTTCACTGGGCTACCTGTGGAGCTTAATGTGGTGGTACGTGGTGTTCAAGCACGTTGTCATTTGCTGTGTCAGCAGATCCTGAGTAATACCCGTACCTGTCATTAATGCAGTAAATGGACTATTGCGTTCCTTCTGGACAGCATGGATTCTTCATGCTAATCCAATGATTAAATTTACCTAGAATGTTTAAGAAATGTACGATGAATCATAGTAGAGTAGTGGGGGGAACAAAACCTTCTAAATCTGCAGTGCACCCACTGGCTTTATGTTAAATGATGTGCTCCATGAGTTCATACATACACAGTACTATGGTTGTGTCACACACTGTGTAATTACAGACATGACATTGTACATAAATAGGTCTCAACAATGGCTCCTGGTGGGGCTGCTGACTGTACGTTCTGCCCTTCTCTTCTTGTGCTTTGACTAGAATCATATTCTAAGCTGCTCCTCTGCCTTCTCTGTATCCCAGGTAAATCCTATACTACGAGTGTCATAGTTTTGACTTTTTCATCCGTAAGTAGACAGGGTAGGCTACAGCAATATATGCAACATATACGTTTTGACATAACTCCTAATTGTAAAGTGTGTTTTTGTGGCTGGATCATTCTGAGACACAGACTTCCAAAATGAAGCTCCTATGCATATACGCTTTTTGAGATGTTTTGTGCATGTTCCTAGGTGGAGTTTGAAATGTCCTGTGAATGGGGGTTGAGAAGTGGGGATGCATTGTTTTTATATGATTTTCTGCATTAGCTATTAATATAATTGCTATCAGAATGTGTAACTATATGTTACTCATTATATAAACTATAAAAATTAAGAAATGTTTTAAAGGTATCGTAATTAAATACTATGGTCACCATCTGGAACCACAGAAAGAAACCTCAGAAACTGCTACCAGTCTTCATTAACCACCTTGGTAGGAAGATAAAGCTACCCCAATGTCCTTCACCAAAGCCCACCACAAGGCTGGACGGACTTGGCTCCTAGAGATCCAGGTTACATCTGTGGAGTATGGTATAATAAAACTGTTGTGAGTTTGCTAGAAGCAGAGCTACCAGATTGACAGGGGGCAAAGTGCAGTAGATAAATAGGGTCAGAACCAGGAGAGATGGTTAATGCCAAAACAAAGGACAAGGGGTTAATCCAGAAACAAGCCACAGTCAGAAAACCAGGAGAATCAGTAGAAGCAAATTTAGCAGATGAGGAGTTACTCCAGAAAATAAGCCAATGTTGGTATACAGAGGGTTAATGAGCAGGTCTTGAGAAGGCATAAAGCACAGAAGCACAAATAGTCCAAGAGTACTTTATGCAATCACAGGCGACTGAGCAGCAATTTTAAATCTCCTGCCTAGCTCTCACTAATAGGTTGACCAGTCAGGACCTGACTTGAGCATTACAACCCTCCTAACATAGCAATGCACAGTATCCTGGCTTCACAATAAGTTTATTGTCATCCATTGGAGGACCTAAAATCAAATGTTGTATTTTCCCAGCAGCACTACCACCAGATTTTGGGGCTTCGAGGACCCTCTACCTGTTTTAATGTTTCAGAGAATGTCATTAATTGGTGCAATTGTTTGGGAATTTGGGGAGGCCTGCATGTTATTGATATATTTTTCTTGTTTGTTTAATCATAATAGTACGTCACATGTCGGGTCACACAGTATACACCAAGGCCTAATGTCCACCACCGGCCGTAATGCCGATCGTGAACTTTTAACCCCTCACATGCTGTGGTCAAATGTGACCACAGCATCTGGAGGCGCAAAAAATGTGTTTCGGCTCCCCGATCCTCGCCAGTTTTTGTGCGGCAGCCGCTCTATTCCTCAATAGTACGAGGCTGTTGTACTTTAATTCCTGTGAAAGATTGCTTCCAATAGTTCTTTATGGGAACTATACAAAAGTATAAAAAAATATGAAAATCACCCCCCCTTTTCCCAAAATGAAAATAAAATACATAAGCAATAAAAAAAAAACGCATGGGCATTTCCGCATCCCGCAAACGCCTGTGCTATTAAGATATAAAAATATTTATCCCATATGTCAAACGGCAAAAAGTCATACCGCAAAATGATATCAATGAAAAATAGAGAGTCAGAATATGGCAACGAAAAGAAAAAATAATTTATTTTCCAATTTTACCCAATTTGGATTTTTTTTTCCAGCTCCCTATTACATTGTATGAAATATTAAATGGTGGTATTAGAAAGTATAACTTCCCCGCAAAAAACAAGCCCTCATGAGGCTATGTGAACAGAAAAATAGGTAAAGATGAAAAACTCAGAAATGAAAAAAACTCCAGGCTCAAAGGGTTAATAAATGGCTGCTAAGGCCAAAATAAATCTGCTCATTTTTGTTGTCTTTTTTTAGTTCTGTGGAAGGGCGATATTAGGTACCGGGAGGGCGGATATATGGGGAACAGGTTGACAATACCTATAGTCATGTGAAAAACAAGATTCTCTGGTCTAATGAAACCAAGATTGAACTATTTGGCCTCAATTCTAAGCGTCATGTTTGGAGAAAACCAGGCATTGCCCATCACCTGCCCAATAAGAAAGGCAATGTAACATAAGGTATGACATGTGGAGTTGTGGTCAGATCACATCCATGTTAGGGCTCATGCACATGAACGTATTTTTTTTCCATTTCCATTCCGTTTTTTTACAGGTCTGTATGCGGAACCATTCACTTCAATGGGTCCGCAAAAAAAAGGAAGTTACTCCGTTTGCATTGAATATGTAATAATTCAATAATATAAATGTTAGGACAATTAAAAAAAAGGAAAATTTTTATGAAGCCCTCCTAAGCAGTGAGAGAAGAGTGAGAGTACTTTCACACTAGCGTTATTCTTTTCCGGCATTGAGTTCTGTCCTAGGGGCTCAATACCGGAAAAGAACTGATCAGGTATATCCCCATGCATTCTGAATGGAGAGCAATCCGTTCAGTATGCATCAGGATGTCTTCAGTTCAGTCTTTTTGCCTTTTCAGGATGGATCCGGCCTCGAGTGTTCTGGCAAAACGGATCCGGCATTGCAGTCTGTGCATGCTCAGACCGCAAAAAAAATTTAAAAAAATGCCGGATCCGTTTTTTCCGGATGACACCGGAGAGACAGATCCGGCATTTTAATGCATTTGTCAGACGGATCAGGATCCTGACAAATTCCATCAGTATGCATACGTTTTAAAGGATCCAACAGGCAATTCCGGCGACGGAACTGCCTGCCGGAATCCTCTGCTGCAAGTGTGAAAGTACTCTTAGCTGGCATCCCCAAAATTTTTTTTTACAATTTTTGTCACCATAATCATAATGGTCTAGGTGTGCAGGTCCCCCAAGCCATCCAACTCAAATCAGGCAACTTTGAGGCTTATACAGTCACAGAAAATAATGCACTATAATAATAGATGCAAGCATAACATATGGACTAAGCCCTCACTCTATTGATAAAATCTGAGACACTTGGTCAATACATTTTGATCAAAACACATCTAAGCTCCTCCTCCCACCGGCTGCTGCTGCACATGGAGGTAACTATATGCGCGGGGTCTGCGCTCCTGAACATAAATGCATAACGGCATAGGCAGGTTTAGCGTAGGACCCACCTGAACTGAGACCACCTTGTCGCTTGGTAGGTGGGCTTAGATGTGTTTTGATTAAAATGTATTGACCAAGTGTCTCAGATTTTATCAATAGAGTGAGGGCTTAGTCCATACGTCACTCTTGCATCTATTATTATAGTGCATTATTTTCTGTGACTGTATAAATGTAGCTATGCACATCTGCAACATTCATTATCATATCGTGTAGGATGCTTTATTTTTATTTTTTTTCCTTGATTTGTTTAACTTTGAGGCTTATCAGCTCTCAGTCAGATGAGAGATAGGCTTCAATGTCTCATTGCACACAAGGCTGCCATTTTAAGGTATGCTGACTACCTGTCTTATGGATAGATTGTTGGATTGTACATACCCGGCATACAGCCTTTGTGTGGTTATATGTTGTCTATTGTATGTTATAGGTAATGATATAGCATCTATAAAAATAAATTATGAATAGTAGGTAAAATAATACTTGTAATAAGTTTATTAATGATAGTTAAAATATTTATAATAAAAGTTTATTAATGATACAAAAAATAAAAATAATCTGATTAGAATATTTGCCCTCAACACTATTCATCACTATTTTCACTATTCCTGAACCATTTCAGTGGTGTTTCCATCAATTTCTGACATTTTCCTGTGAACCAGACACCCTCCCCTCTTCAGAGCAGGGGGTGCCTGGTTTAATGCTCTGGTTCTCCCACTGACTTACATTGTGCTCTGGTGCTCTGTAGAGCACCCGAGCATCCCAAAGTGTTCTACTCGAGCACCAGAGCATCCCAAAGTGTTCTACTCAAGCACCAGAGCATCCCAAAGTGTTCTACTCAAGCACCAGAGTACCCGAGCATCCCAAAGTGTTCTACTCAAGCACCAGAGCACCAGAGCATCCCAAAGTGTTCTACTCAAGCACCAGAGCATCCCAAAGTGTTCTACTCAAGCACCAGAGCACCAGAGCATCCCAAAGTGTTCTACTCAAGCACCAGAGCACTTTGGTGCCTAATCAACACTATTCATTATTCAAAAACCTTCCAGAAAGATGATGATTAAAGGTGGAAGTGCAGAAATAATGGTCTTCAATGGAGTTTCCCCCTAAAGTCCACCTTTGTTGTGTCCGAGGTATTTTAGATATTTATGAAAACCCGTTTTACAGTCAATAGCCGAGACTCAATGTTTCTCTATAGGTATCAAAGTCCAACTTCCAAAAATCTGAAAAGGTTGAATCAAATGACAGTAGTCTAATTGTCCGTGTATTAATATGTGCTGGAATGGAATAAATAACCTTATTAAAATTAGAAGAATTGCATTGCGCAACGTTTGTACACGGGCAATTATAGAAGTGCGCACAGTGTAATTCATCAAGAGTGAAGTAATGATTTATATTAAAGCAGCTGGAAATCATAATGTAAAGAGCCATCAAGTTCCTACCAGTAAATTTATGATTCCCACAAGGGTTCATACAATGGCAGCATTGACAAATAGTACCTGGCGCCCTGGTGCGAGATGAATGACAATGGAGGTAAAAGGCTACAATTGACAAACATTGAAACTTGTAAGTAAATGGTGCATTTTAGAAGCTGTGAAAAGTACGACTTATACAAATAGACGTGGGCGAAGATATTTTTTTATGTTAATGCATCTGCACTGGGGTTGAGTACTAGTGTCGAGCGAATCGAAGTCCTTAAAGTGGACTTTGATCAGAATTTCAGGATAATTTAGATTTTCAAAAAACCCGAATTTCCTTGTGGTTCGTGGTAGCGAATTGTTTTAAAATGAAATAGTGCAAAAAACAAAACAAATCATACTTGCCTGCTCCATTTGCTTGCGAAGGGCTGGCTGCCGCCATCTTGCTTAAAGATCTCGGCCAAAATCCCGTGTGCGAGCCGGCAGGATGACATTATTTCTGGCAGGGCGGGATCTTCAAGCAAGATGGCGGCAGCCGGCCTGTAACGAGCAAATTGATCAGGTAAGTATGATTTTTTTGTAAAACTTTACACCGTATTATGTATATCAGATGCTGCGCTCATTTATGAATGCGGCATCTGAGGGATACAATGAGGGGGGGGTGGCGCAATCGCACCCACTACTTACAAAAAAATGCGCTTCATAATGAAGTAATTCTTCACAAAGCTAATTTTTTTGTAAAATTGGTGAAGCAGCCAAAGCAAATTTCCCAATACTTCGCTCATCTCAGTTAAGTACCTTAGATTGGCAGCCCTCGTTCCTCCTCATTCTTGACCTTGTGAACTTCAGCAGAGCCAAGTCATAAATCAGGGTGAGGGTGGACTTGCCCAAGGGCAGGGGCATAGACAGATCTCATAGGGATCCATAGCAAAACTTACTATGGGCCCCCATGCACCACCCAGTTTCCCAGTAGGTGTGTGTCAATCACTGCAAGGAATGCAGAATGCAAAGTACTGTACAACGCCCCAGATTTCTGATTACAGAAAAGAAAAGACTATGTTCTGTAGTTTTCATGACGTGCATATGGATGCAGACAACACACAAATCTGTGTTGTCGTTTTTTTGTGGTCTCATAGAAAAAATGTGCATCAGATGCGGATCCAAAATGTGGTCGTGTGCATTAGGTTTTAGAGTAATTTAAAAATAGAAAATGATCAAGACTCTCCGTAATAATATCTCGCCCCTGCTGCTTGGCTGCTGCTTGGTTCCCCACTCATCTCCACTTCCTGGTCTCAGGCTTGACACACAGGAAGTGACTTGGACTGCCAGATCCATGATTGGCTGAGGAGGCAGGCCAATCCATTTCCTGCATGCCGAGGCTAAGACCAGGAAGTTGGGAGGAGCAGGGACCGACTAAGGCCTCTTTCACACTTGCGTTGTCCGGATCCGGCGTGTACTCCACTTGCCGGAATTACACGCCGGATCCGGAAAAACGCAAGTGTACTGAAAGCATTTGAAGACGGATCCGTCTTCAAAATGCTTTCAGTGTTACTATGGCAGCCAGGACGCTATTAAAGTCCTGGTTGCCATAGTAGTAGTGGGGAGCGGGGGAGCGGTATACTTACAGTCCGTGCGGCTCCCGGGGCGCTCCAGAATGACGTCAGAGCGCCCCATGCGCATGGATCATGTGATCCATGCGATCACGTCATCCATGCGCCTGGAGCGCCCTGACGTCACTCTGGAGCGCCCCGGGAGCCGCACGGATGGTAAGTATGCTGCTCCCCGCTCCCCACTACAGTTTACCATGGCTGCCAGGACTTTAGCGTCCCGGCAGCCATGGTAACCATTGAGAAAAAGCTAAACGTCGCATCCGGCAATGCGCCGAAACGACGTTTAGCTTAAGGCCGGATCCGGATCAATGCCTTTCAATGGGCATTCATTCCGGATCCGGCCTTGCGGCAAGTGTTCCGGATTTTTGGCCGGAGCAAAAAGCGCAGCATGCTGCGCTATTTGCTGCGGCCAAAAAACGTTCTGTTCCGGAACGGAAGACATCCTGATGCATCCTGAAGGACGGACTGTCCATTCAGAATGCATTAGGATAATCCTGATCAGTATTCTTCCGGCATAGAGCCCCGACGACGGAACTCTATGCCGGAAGACTATAACGCAGGTGTGAAAGGGCCCTAAAGAATACAGATGTGTCCTTCCTTACTTTTGTTCCTGGCTCAACATATCATAAGATGTGTAAGGTGAGGTCATCAGATCTGAAAAAAAAAGACATGATTTTGAGATACTTAGTCATGAGATGTTTATGCTATAGGTATTTACCTGTGACCACCAAATGGTTGTGTTGAGAATTGCGGGCTGTCAAAGTCTTACTAACATGTTGCTACATTTGTTAAAGAGAACCTTTCACCACTACTGGAGTGCCTGTTTTAATAGCTCCATGCATTTCCCGTGTAATAATAATGCTGGAGCATCTATTCTTATGGTTCTTTGTTGTGCCATAACTTTATTATTTCAACTATAACTTATGAATGAATTGCTAGCAGTCTGCAGTAAGGGTACAGAGGGGAGGTAACCAGGTGGGGGTGTGTACCTGCACAGACTCACTCTATCCAATCAGTGCTGACATTTTCAGATTGTGCAGGTACACACCCCCAACTGGTTACCTCCCCTCTGTACCCTTACTGCAGGCTGCTAGCAATTCATTCATGACTTCTAGCAGGAATAATAAAGGAATGGCTCAACATAGAGTCATAAGAATAGATGTTCTAGAACTGTTATTACATGGGGAATGCATGAAGCTATTAAAACAGGCAGGACAGGAGCGGTGACAGGTCTTCTTTAAGTGAGGAACTGGAGTCCAAAATTGAAACCAAATTCAGGCTATAATAATCTTATATCTAGGTTTCCTTTTAATTCACTTCTGTTATTCGATCTAACGTCTGACTGATTTCTATGTATATACTTGCATTATCTATCTCATATCTATCTATCTATCTCATATCTATATTACATCATCTATCGATTTATCTATTGAATCTCAGATTCTATACGCAATATATCTTATATCTCAGATATGTGCCTCTTTAATCACATCACATATCTATCTAACCTCTTCATATCTATCTAGAATGTTCATTGACACTCAATATCAGTCAATGAATGATTTTTCTGCTCCTACGTTTGCAGTGATGATGATGCACCGCATTCTCCCGTGCTCTCATATACATTGCTATCACATACATGAGCATGTGAACTCCGCAGAAAGAGTCTGTTTAATTTCCCGCTCCAGTGGTTTACGAATGGCAACACCAGTGGCAATCTGACAAATTGATCATCTGAAGGAGAGACAAAAGCCTCTTAATGTCCAGGAGGTAGAGATGCAGAAGAGATGTTTAAAATACTCAGACGTACAGAGCTGTGTATAGCAGTTCAGCAGACTGAAGCCCGGAGTGACTGAATACCAATTCATCCAGCAAGTAAAATACACTGAAAATACACTGACGCTGAGTAACCTGCTGATTAGCAATCAATATATGAATAAGAAAAATATTATGTACAGCCTACAGTAGGATCATACGGTCAGAGCCACCATCAGTGTAGTCAAAAATGTAGTAAGGTGATACGATTTTGGGTGGAGTACAGTATATCCCTTGGTGCCCATCAGCACTTGTCTGTGTTGGGACCAGATATTTTGGCAGTACATCTGGGTACTGAAGATGCTCCATTATGTCAAAAGGGTGGGGGTGATACCCCTACCATAGCAATAGAAAATGGGAATACCCCATAAAGATAATCTGTCATCGGTTTTATAATGCCCTATCTGAGGGCACCATAAACTGGTGAGAAAGACCCTGAGCAAAACGTTGGGTCAATGACTCTTTTGCTAATATCTGTATTGAACAACTCCAGCATGAGCCAAGTTCTGGAGCTGTTCAATACAGACTGCATGCCAGGGAGTCCTCATTTCCATGAGCTTCCCGATTCTCCCTGCCTCCTGGTTGACATGTTTTTTCCTATTCAGCAGCAGAACTGGCGGCAGATTACCTTTAAAGGGGTTATCCAACACTATAAGAGTGGTCCAGATCTGCCTGACCCAGATGGGGGGAGATGCTCATCTGATCTCCGCCACTGGATCCTGTCTGTTGGGCTCCCAGTCCAGCAGCTCCTTTCCCACATGCGCCAAGGACGTCCCACATGTGATTGCTGCAGCCAATCACAGACCGCAGTCCTTTGGACTGTGATTGGCTGCAGCGGTCATGTGTTCCACAGTTGACAGATGTTGTCCTTGAAAAATGAAAGAAACCCGGCACTCCCAAAAATCTTTGCTGGTGATAGATTTATTGGTCACTCATATTAAGGTGACGTGCGGCGTTTCGGCACTCACAGGTGCCTTTTTCAAACAAGAAGTGAGCAGCAATATGAGTGATCACTCATATTGCTCATATTGCTGCTCACTTCTTGTTTGAAAAAGGCACCTGTGAGTGCCGAAATGCTGCGCTTCACCTTAATATGAGTGACCAATAAATCTATCACCAGCAAAGATTTTTGGGAGTGCCGGTTTTCTTTCATTTTTCTGATTTTGGGATTACATCCACACAAACCGAGCACCCCTTAACCAGTACGCCGTGCCGCCTGACTTCATCACACAGATGTTGTCCTTGGTGCACATTGGAGCTGAACTGCTAGCCCGGGAGCCCAACAGACAGGATCCAGTGGCGGAGATCAGGTGAGCATCACCCCCCATCTGGGTCAGGCAGATCTAGACCACTCTTTTAGTGTTGGATAACCCCTTTAAAGGTAATCTGCCACCAGTTCTGCCTCTGAATAGGAAAAAACATGTCAACCAGGAGGCAGGGAGAATCGGGAAGCTCATGGAAATGAGGACTCCCTGGCATGCAGTCTGTATTGAACGGCTCCAGAACTTGGCTCATGCTGAAGTTGTTCAATACAGATATTAGCAAAAGAGTCATTGACTCAACGTTTTGCTCAGGGTCTTTCTCACTAGTTTATGGTGCCCTCAGATAGGGCATTATAAAACCGATGACAAATTATCTTTATGGGGTATTCCCATTTTCTATTGCTATGGCATGTGCCATAACATTAGGAATGGGTGGAGTCCGACACAGCCAATCCAGAGATCAAAGGCATCACACCACTAGCAAAATATTTTTTTTATGTAACAAAAACCCATGCCATTAAGCTTCAGGAGCAATTTTTGTGCTGATGTTAATGGCAGAGGAGGTTTGGCAGTTATAGAGTCAGCAGAGCATTGGTGAATTGTATGCACTATATGCCTCAGCGCTCAGCGACCCCACTTTGTAACTTTACATGGTCTCCAATTTGTGTCTGAGTTGCTGTGGTTTCTAAACATTTGCACTTGCACTCACAGTTGATCATGGAATATCTATGAGCAGAAATGAGCGAATCAACTCTAAACAAATCACAGACTTTGCCTCCAGGTGTCTTCTGTGTAAAACAGCAGAAACGCGATGGCTATGGTTCCTGCTCAGTTCCTGAGCGGGCGCCATATTGCAGGTCCCAAATTCTGTTGTACAATTACGGTCACGCTTAGAAAAGGAGTTAAGAAGTTTGCCCAATACTTTTGTCCATATAGTGCATGTTCTAATGTGATTTGATTTGACACCTCAGTTATGAATAGGAAAATAAACAGCATAATGATCTAAACCAAATGGGAAGTCTCACAGCTCCAACTGATAATGCTTTAGCTCCAAGAAATATTAAGAGATAAAAATGAAATATTACAAATTAAACGCACAAAAGGGTGGCAGACTCACAAAATAATATCACGATTTATTGCTGTTATTTAGTGGGCAATAGTACGTATTCATTTATGACATGTCTGATGCAGGATTAATAAGAATTGTGATTGAGACATGAAATATTACCAGTATTTATTTTCAATTTATAGAAAGGCAGCACCATTTTTATTCTTATCTGAAAGCTGCATGACCACAAATAAATTAGCCGTGTCAAGAGCTCGACATTTCAAAGGGCAATCCAGATTTTATGCAAATGCTCTTTTTCATCTCCATATTTGCTTTAACCACTCCAGGACCGCCGTACGCAGGATTGCGTCCTGCCGGCGGCCCAGCTCTTCTGGGTGGACGCATATACGCGTCCTCCCGCGAGAGCCGAGATTTCCTGTGAACGCGCGCACACAGGCGCGCGCGCTCACAGGAACGGAAGGTAAGCGAGTGGATCTCCAGCATGCCAGCGGCGATCGCTCGCTGGCAGGCTGAGATCCGAATTTTTTAACCCCTAACAGGTATATTATACGCTGTTTTGATAACAGCGTCTAATATACCTCCTACCTGGTCCTCTGGTGGTGCCTTTTGTTAGGATCGACCACCAGAGGACACAGGTAGGTCAGTAAAGTCGCACCAAACACTACACTACACTACACCCCCCCTACACTGATCACCCTGATCACCTCCTGTCATTGATAACCCCCCTGTAAGGCTCCATTCAGACGTCCGCATGTGTTTTGCGGATCCGATCCATGTATCCATGGATCCGTAAAAATCATACGGACGTCTGAATGGAGCCTTACAGGGGGGGGTGATCAGTGACAGGGGGGTGATCACCCTGATCACCCCCTGTCATTGATAACCCCCCTGTAAGGCTCCATTCAGACGTCCGCATGTGTTTTGTGGATCCGATCCATGTATCCATGGATCCGTAAAAATCATGCGGACGTCTGAATGGAGCCTTACAGGGGGGGTGATCAGTGACAGGGGGGTGATCAGGGAGTCTATATGGATGATCACCCCCCTGTCATTGATCACCCCCCTGTCATTGATCACCCCCCTGTCATTGATCACCCCCCCCTGTAAGGCTCCATTCAGAAATTTTTTTGGCCCAAGTTAGCGGAAATTTTTTGTTTGTTTTTGTTTTTGTTTTTTCTTACAAAGTCTCATATTCCACTAACTTGTGTCAAAAAATAAAATCTCACATGGACGCACCATACCCCTCACGGAATCCAAATGCGTAAACATTTTTAGACATTTATATTCCAGACTTCTTCTCACGCTTTAGGGCCCCTAAAAAGCCAGGGCAGTATAAATACCCCACATGTGACCCCATTTCGGAAAGAAGACACCCCAAGGTATTCCGTGAGGGGCATATTGAGTCCATGAAAGATTGAAATTTTTGTCCTAAGTTAGCGGAAAGTGAGACTTTGTGAGAAAAAAACTAAAAAAATCAATTTCCGCTAACTTATGCAAAAAAATAAAAAATTTCTATGAACTCGCCAGGCCCCTCATTGAATACCTTGGGGTGTCTTCTTTCCAAAGTGGGGTCACATGTGGGGTATTTATACTGCCCTGGCTTTTTAGGGACCCGAAAGTGTGAGAAGAAGTCTGGGATCCAAATGTCTAAAAATGCCCTCCTAAAAGGAATTTGGGCACCTTTGCGCATCTAGGCTGCAAAACAGTGTGACACATGTGGTATCGCCGTACTCAGGAGAAGTTGGGGAATGTGTTTTGGGGTGTCATTTTACATATACCCATGCTGGGTGAGAAAAATATCTTGGTCAAATGCCAACTTTGTATAAAAAAATGGGAAAAGTTATCTTTTGCCAAGATATTTCTCTCACCCAGCATGGTTATATGTGAAATGACACCCCAAAACACATTCCCCAACTTCTCCTGAGTACGGCGATACCAGATGTGTGACACTTTTTTGCAGCCAAGGTGGGCAAAGGGGCACACATTCCAAAGAGCACCTTTCGGATTTTGCAGGCCATTTTTTACACATTTTGATTGCAAAGTACTTCTCACACATTTGGGCCCCTAAATTGCCAGGGCAGTATAACTACGCCACAAGTGACCCCATTTTGGAAAGAAGACACCCCAAGGTATTCCGTGAGGGGCACGGCGAGTTCCTAGAATTTTTTATTTTTTGTCACAAGTTAGCAGAAAATGATGATTTTTCATTTTTTTTCTTTTTTCCTTACAAAGTCTCACATTCCACTAACTTGCGACAAAAAATAAAAAATTCTAGGAACTCGCCATGCACCTTACGGAATACCTTGGGGTGTCTTCTTTCCAAAATGGGGTCACTTGTGGCGTAGTTATACTGCCCTGGCAATTTAGGGGCCCAAATGTGTGAGAAGTACTTTGCAATCAAAATGTGTAAAAAATGGCCTGCGAAATCCGAAAGGTGCACTTTGGAATATGTGCCCCTTTGCCCACCTTGGCTGCAAAAAAGTGTGACACATCTGGTATCGCCATACTCAGGAGAAGTTGGGGAATGTGTTTTGGGGTGTCATTTTACATATACCCATGCTGGGTGAGAAAAATATCTTGGTCAAATGCCAACTTTGTATAAAAAAAATTGGAAAAGTTGTCTTTTGCCAAGATATTTCTCTCACCCAGCATGGGTATATGTAAAATGACACCCCAAAACACATTCCCCAACTTCTCCTGAGTACAGCAATACCAGATGTGTCACACTTTTTTGCTGCCAAGGTGGGCAAAAGGGCACATATTCCAAAGTGCACCTTTCGGATTTCACCGGTCATTTTTTACACATTTTGATTGCAAAGTACTTCTCACACATTTGGGCCCCTAAATTGCCAGGGCAGTATAACTACGCCACAAGTGACCCAATTTTGGAAAGAAGACACCCCAAGGTATTCCGTGAGGGGCATGGCGAGTTCCTCGAATTTTTTATTTTTTGTCGCAAGTTAGTTGAATATGAGACTTTGTAAGAAAAAAATAAAAATAAAAAATCATCATCATTTTCCGCTAACTTGTGACAGAAAATAAAAAGTTCTATGAACTCACTATGCCCATGAGCGAATACCTTAGGGTGTCTACTTTCCGAAATGCGGTCATTTGTGGGGTTTTTCTACTGTTTGGGCATTGTAGAACCTCAGGAAACATGACAGGTGCTCAGAAAGTCAGAGCTTTTTCAAAAAGCGGAAATTCACATTTTTGTACCATAGTTTGTAAACGCTATAACTTTTACCCAAACCATTTTTTTTTTCCCAAACATTTTTTTTTTATCAAAGACATGTAGAACTATAAATTTAGCGAAAAATTTATATATGGATGTCGTTTTTTTTTGCAAAATTTTACAGCTGAACGTGAAAAATGTCATTTTTTTGCAAAAAAATCGTTACATTTCGATTAATAACAAAAAAAGTAAAAATGTCAGCAGCAATAAAATACCACCCAATGAAAGCTCTATTAATGAGAAGAAAAGGAGGTAAAATTCATTTGGGTGGTAAGTTGCATGACTGAGCGATAAACGGTGAAAATAGTGTAGTGCAGAAGTGTAAAAAGTGCTCTGGTCATGAAGGGGGTTTCAGCTAGCGGGGCTGAAGTGGTTAAGATATTGTATAAAACCAGAATGTTTTTTTTCCCCATGTTTAACACATTCTCCATTTACAGAGATTCTCTTGTTAGAATTTTGTGGACCAAACATTTATTGAATACCAGCAGATTGACCCGACTCTGCACAGGTCTATTTCATGTGGTGACATGGACAGTGCCCCCATAACAGTGACATCCATAGTGGCCAAAGACAGTGACATTCACAGTGGCCAAAGACAGTGACATTCACAGTGCCCTATACTGGTCCATTCACACATCTGTGTGTGTTTTGCGGATCCACGGATCCGCAAAACATGGGCACCGGCAATGTGCCTTACGCATTATGCGGACCACACATTGCCGGCACTATAATAGAATATGCCTAATCTTGTCCGCAATCGCGGACAAGAATAGGACATGTTCCATTTTTTCGGGAACAGAAATGCAGACCCGGAAGTGCAGGTCCGCATTTCCGGATCCGGGCAGCTCATCGTGCGGCCCCATAGAAAAGAATAGGTCCGCAATTCCGTTGCGTAACAGAATTGCGGACGTGTGAATGGACCCTAACAGTGACATCCACAGTAGCCGTATAACAATGAGATCGACAGCCCTCCCATAACAGTGATATCCACAGTGCCCTCATAATAGTGACATCCACAGTGGCCCATGAAAGTGACATTCACAGCAGCCCAAGTACCTCCACAACAGTGACATCCAAAGTAGTCAAATACAGTGACATCCACAGTGCCCCCATAATAGTGACATCCGTAGTAGTCCAATACAGTGACATCCACAGTGCCCCCATAACTGTAACTCGCACAGTGCACCCATAACAGTGACAGCCACAGTGCACCCATAACAGTGACATCCACAGTGCACCCATAACAGTGACATCCACAGCACCCCATAACAGTGACATCCACAGTGCCCCCATAACAGTGACATCCACAGTGCCCCCATAACAGTGACATCCACAGTGCCCCCATAACAGTGACATGCACAGTGCCCCCATAACTGTAACTCGCACAGTGCCCCCATAACTGTGACAGCCACAGTGCCCCCATAACAGTGACATCCACAGTGCCCCCATAACAGTGACATCCACAGTGCCCCCATAACAGTGAACTCCACAGTGCACCCATAACACTGGCATTTACAGTGCCTCCAGAAGAGTCACATCTGCAGTGCTCATATAACAGTGACATCCACAGTGTCCCCCCATATAATTATATTTGCTTGTTTTGTGAATATCTCAAGAACGTTATGTCCTAGAGAGCTGAAACCCGGCCAAATCTGTTGCAGATTTGGTGCAACTGGTCCATGAATAAAGATCGGACAGACGGTGAGCAGACAGACAGAAATTCATTTTATATACATGTATATTGGATATATAAATATTAAAAGGAGTTCTCCACTTTGGACAATTTTTACTTGTCAGAAGGGTCCCTTGAGAAAAAAAAGCTGATCACAACTGCCCCCCGTTCTGTAACTTCCAGTCATCAATTGTAAATCTGTGTGTAAATCTGGCATTAAGTGGTCAGCTTTTCTGCAGAGCAACCACAGGGAAAATGAGGTATTACACCGTGCTAACATAGTAACATAGTACATAAGGCCGAAAAAAGACATTTGTCCATCCAGTTCGACCTGTCATCCTGCAAGTTGATCCAGAGAAAGGCAAAAATAAACCTGTGAGGTAGAAGACAATTTTCCCCACTTTAAGGGAACAAGATAATAATATATTATAAGGTCCTCTACATTGTTTCTAACTGATGTCCACTCCGGGCAATAGATAAGGATCCTAAAAACTTAAAGGGACACTGACAGGGCCAATAAGCATATTGAGGTCTATATATGTGACTACAGGTCTTATACAGGGTATTACAATCATATAAGTATCCCCCCTGTCCACATTATACAAACAGTAAACTTTAAGTTTTATAACCTGCTCCAAGGTCTGCAATCTGCCCAAGGGGCGGCATTTCACTTCTCTTGCGCCCAGCCAGCCTCCCCAACTGGCGATTTGAAGCGTCCCCCAGCTCATGAATATTCAGTTTGCTGGGCGGCTTCTGCGGTCCCCGGTCTGAAGCGCTTCGCTTAACAGTGCCCGGCGCATGTGCCGGATCTTGTGAAGTCCGGTACAGTAAGCGCCGCCCAGCTCATCAATATTCACTTCGCTGGGCAGCGCTTACTGTCCCCGACTTCACAAGATCCGGCGCATGCGCCGGGCACTGTTAAGCGAAGCGCTTCAGAGCGGGGACCGCAGAAGCCGCCCAGCAAACTGAATATTCATGAGCTGGGCGGTGCTTCAAATCGCCAGTTGGGGAGGCTGGCTGGGCGCAAGAGAGGTGAAACGCCGCCCCTTGGGCAGATTGAAGACCTTGGAGCAGGTTATAAAACTTAAAGTTTACTGTTTGTATAATGTGGACAGGGGGGACACTTATATGATTGTAATACCCTGTATAAGACCTGTAGTCACATATATAGACCTCAATATGCCTTTTGGCCCTGTCAGTGTCCCTTTAATGTCATCTTAAAGGCTATGAAATACTTTCAGTGTCAATTTTTTTTTATCATTGCATTATACTCATTTTAGACAAAAAATCATTTTTTCATTTGGTCTTCATAAAAAATTTTCAACAGTCTTTATTCTACAGCCTTCACTGTCAGTGTCTCTGCAGACCAGGACTATTTGGTTTAGGCCTCATGCACACAACCGTTTTTAAGGTCCGCAAAAATGGGGTCCGTAGGTCCGTGATCCATGACAGTTTTTTCGTCCGTTGGTCTTCCTTGATTTTTGAAGGATCTACGGACATCAAAAATGAAAAAAAAATCTAAGTCAAATTTGCCATTGAAATGATAGGAAAAAACGGACACGGATCACAGACACGGATCACGGACGCGAATGACAATCTTGTGTGCATCCGTGATTTTTCACTGAAACCTTGACTTGAATGGGTCCGTGAACCGTTGGCCAGGAAACATGGATCATGGATGCGGCTGCCAAACGGTGCATTTTCCGATTTTTCCACGGACCCATTGAAAGGCACAACGGCCACGGATGCACACAACGGTCGTGTGCATGAGGCCGAACACTGAATCCATCCAGGATGATCTAGCTCTTATTTCTGAAGTCTCATAAACACTCATTAATTTATTTTATTTTTTATACGTTTGATAAGAATTTAACTATAATGAGTGTTTATGAGCTGTCAGGAGTCCAGAAATAAGAGCTACATCTCGAGCCATCAGAAAGCTCTCTGACAGATTTTGTAAAAAGAAAAAAGCAATAGTCTGCAGATACACTGAAAGTGAAGGCTGTAGAATGGAAAACTGTTGAACTGTTAACATTTTTTTTTATAAAGATCAATCTAAAAAATGATTTTTAGCACAAAATGAGTAAAATGAAATATATAAAAAAAATTGCCTCCCCCCCCCCAAAAGGGTTTAATAGCCTTCAATGGCGCACTTGTAACTGTACTGTTTTAAACACAAAAAATTAAATGGGTTCTGCACTTTCATTTAACTGATGATCTATCCTCAGGTTACTGCATCTTATCTGCCATTCAATTGAATAAGAATTTCTGTGATAGTAACCGTGGTGGCATGACTAACTTACGATATTACCATCCAAGTAGCAGGTATTAAGTCCAGTAGCGGATAGTGCGGTCTTGACCTCTACCTGCACAACTATCCATGCCTACTTGTACAATCCGCCCTAAACAGCGGCTCCCAACTGGGCGAAAGCCTCCTTAAGTTCACAGGGGGGAAATGGGGAAAACACAAGCGAATGGCAGAAACAAGTACAGCTGCAAGGGTACCAGAACACAAGTCAAACAAGCCAAAGTCCAAAACCAGGAAGACACATCAGAAACAAAACAATATGTCAAAAGCAATGTCACTATACCGGGCCAAGGTCCAAAACCAGGAAGACACATCAGAAAACAAATCAGAAGACAAGAGCGACATCACATGAACAGCTGGAGGTCAGAAGTTGAAAGGATGCAGTAATAAGTCACACTCTGGATAGCTCTAAAGACCAAATCACAGGCAACTGCTAATAGAAGTAGTCCATTTAAATATGCCACCTAATACCAGCTCTGTATTTGACTGGTCCACTAGTAACGTCATCACGCACGGGAAGGGGCAGATTAGGAACTTAAAGTGGCCCTGGAAAAAATACTAAAAGTGGACCCGTTTTGTAGTTGGATCCAAATTGATGTAAGGCAGAGCCAGCAATACCATATTGTGGCACATTATACCATCCTAACAGAGCCAAATACCATGGTCCACCACAAAATACTGCCACCAGCAGCACAAAACACATCACCAAAACACATCCACTGGCAGGTCCCTTGGGTATCGTCCCACCTGGAAATTTCCCTGTAAGGTATTTGGCCAATTCGCCCTTGCACACAGGACGGTGGTGATCCACCAGCACTCAGACATGCCCTCCTGGCAATGGCACAGCAATTAAGATGCCACCGTCCATGGACCAAATCTGTCCTGGGAGCACAGATCAGTAAGTACATTGCAGCAGTTGCATTGGGCAGTGATTGAAGCTGAAGGAAACAACAGGTAATTACAGTTGCAAGAAAAAGTATGTGAACCCTTTGGAATGATATGGATTTCTGCACAAATTGGTCATAAAATGTGATCTGATCTTCATCTAAGTCACAACAATAGACAATCACAGTCTGCTTAAACTAATAACACACAAAGAATTAAATGTTACCATGTTTTTATTGAACACACCATGTAAACATTCACAGTGCAGGTGGAAAAAGTATGTGAACCCCTAGACTAATGACATCTCCAAGAGCTAATTGGAGTGAGGTGTCAGACAACTGGAGTCCAATCAATGAGATGAGATTGGAGGTGTTGGTTACAGCTGCCCTGCCCAATAAAAAACACACACCAGTTCTGGGTTTGCTTTTCTCAAGAAGCATTGCCTGATGTGAATGATGCCTCGCACAAAAGAGTTCTCAGAAGACCTACGATTAAGAAATGTTGACTTGCATAAAGCTGAAAAGGGTTATAAAAGTATCTCTAAAAGCCTTGCTGTTCATCAGTCCACGGTAAGACAAATTGTCCAAAAATGTAGAAAGTTCAGCACTGCTGCTACTCTCCCTAGGTGTGGCTGTCCTGTAAAGATGACTGCAAGAGCACAGCGCAGACTGCTCAATGAGGTTAAGAAGAATCCTAGAGTGTCAGCTAAAGACTTACAAAAGTCTCTGGCATATGCTAACATCCCTGTTAGCGAATCTACGATACGTAAAACACTAAACAAGAATGGATTTCATGGGAGGATACCACAGAGGAAGCCACTGCTGTCCAAAAAAACATTGCTGCACGTTTACAGTTTGCACAAGAGCACCTGGATGTTCCACAGCAGTACTGGCAAAATATTCTGTGGACAGTTGAAGTTGTTTGGAAGAACACCAAGCACTATGTGTGGAGAAAAAGAGGCACAGCACACCAACATCAAAACCTCCTCCCAACTGTGAAGTATGGTGGTGGGGGCATCATGGTTTGGGGCTGCTTTGCTGCGTCAGGGCCTGGACGGATTGCTATCATCGAAGGAAAAATGAATTCCCAAGTTTATCAAGACATTTTGCAGGAGAACTTAAGGCCATCTGTCCACCAGCTGAAGCTCAACAGAAGATGGGTGTTGCAACAGGACAACGACCCAAAGCATAGAGGTAAATCAACAACAGAATGGCTTAAACAGAAGAAAATACGCCTTCTGGAGTGGCCCAGTCAGAGTCCTGACCTCAACCCGATTGAGATGCTGTGGCATGACCTCAAGAAAGCGATTCACACCAGACATCCCAAGAATATTGCTGAACTGAAACAGTTCTGTAAAGAGGAATGGTCAAGAATTACTCCTGACCGTTGTGCACGTCTGATCTGCAACTACAGGAAACGTTTGTTTGAAGTTATTGCTGCCAAAGGAGGTTCAACCAGTTATTAAATCCAAGGGTTCACATACTTTTTCCACCTGCACTGTGAATGTTTACATGGTGTGTTCAATAAAACATGGTAACATTTAATTCTTTGTGTGTAATTAGTTTAAGCAGACTGTGATTGTCTATTGTTGTGATTTAGATGAAGATCAGATCACATTTCATGACCAATTCGTGCAGAAATCCATATCATTCCAAAGGGTTCACATACTTTTTCTTGCAACTGTATAAGATGAGTATGTACCCTCCGCAATATTCAACACGTTATTTAACATACTGTATGTCTGGCTATTGGAGGTCCATCAGCATATTAGATAAACATTTCTACATCCGCTGGGAGAAATTCCTCATTGTATAAACCTGAATCCAGCACGACCAGAATTACAATCTAAAATTTTGCATGCGCAAAACCAGGTTCCCATCAGGTAGTCTCGTGCAAGTTTTCAATTAAAGTAAAAATGACGCCCACATTTTTTTAATTATTTTTTTTTTCATTTTTTTTTATGAATCTCAGTGGCTACAGTATTCCAAGCTTCACAAAAACGCAGCAAAATGCAAATCTCGCACTCACGCGTTTACTGTATTTCTGTATCTACGCAGTTATATACGGAAGACGGCATTTCTTGTACCAGCTGCGGGAGCTTGTTTGCTGACTGGCATCTGAACAGACAAAGGGGTGGGGGGCTCAGACAATTGCGACTACCCTTGATTGGCCTGGTTTCCTTTGTCCAAGCGTCCCTTCCCAGCATATAATAACTAGAGTCTATTTTCTAGCAAGCATCATAAATAGATGACTGGCATGTAATTATAGGAGAATATGTTCTCTTAATGTGTCTATCAGGAGCCGCCATCCGTGTCACCATAGTATTAGTCAAGCATAACTTGACCAGCTGCAGCGAAACATCAGATATGAGAAGACAAAGGAATAGACTCCAGAAATACTAAAGGTTAAGTAGGGGGATTTGCAATAGGCTCTCCCTCATTTTCAGCCACAAAAGAGCAATCAGTGATCATTATTGTTTCATTTCATGCCGTCAAGAGGCAACACAAACATAGAAGGAAATATTGAGGCAGAAATATTTTATTTCGTTTTATAGAATCTTTTACTTTTCTTCTTTTTTTACAAGCATTATTATCACTAATAATTATATAAAAGGGATAATAAAACTGTAAAATGCAATATGTGCACTGAATGAACTGCGCAAGCCACGACTATAGTACACTGCTAGTGACAGACTGCCACCATGTGGACAAATTGGGAAGTGACTTAAAGTCAACAATGACAATAATTGGTATTAGTAACATAGTAACATACATAGTATATAAGTATTCTTGCTTTAAAAATGCTCACATTCTTAATTCTTATGTATTTTTATAGCTACAGCTAGTTTCCCACCACATTCACATATATTTTTTAATTTATTTATGTCTCTTTTTCTTGTACTTAAGTGTACTGACAAAAGAGGATGTATATCGCCATGCATTTGGCATCCATTTGATGAACAGATAGATCCAAAATGTATACCATGCAAACATATGGCCATAGACGTATTATACAGTTCTTACTATATAGCTATGCAGTGACCTGGCGGATCATGGCTAAAGAGTTAAATCTGTGCTAAAAAGTTACATGTTGTGATTTATTTATTGCCTAAGCACACAAATTGTAGAGTGTTCTCTTTTTACTTGCGCACTGCATCCCTAATGGTTATATATGGACAGCTGATAGTTAAAACTGGCAGTTTTAGTGCAGTTGCCAGGGTGATGGGCTGCCCCCCTCCCCTGGTTAGAGAGTCTTTGCTGATGAAGCTTACAGTGAGGACATACATGTGTGAGCTACTGAAAACTAAGCCTAGTCCAGGGAACTTTCATTTCTGAGACCAGAGAAACAACTGAACTTAGAGAATTTCCCTGAGAGGAAGAGAACAGACATTTATAGATGACTGAAAAACAAGACCGTGCTGGTTAAAGACAGTAAAGTAATGGTTGTTTATGCCAAAAAACTTTACTTCTGTGGCAGAGGCATTGCTAGGGTCTCAAAAGATCCGGGGCCCAAGCCCCAATGTATATGTCCCAATTCTCTAAGTCGACCAACCGCAACACACCCACCCGCAAACGATATCATTGAAGACATTTTACTGTACTTGCTATACAGAAGCACATACCTCTCACCTCCAGGTGACGTCTCTTCTGATGTTGATCTTCTCCGTCATCATCTTCTCCATTCGTTCCGGAAAACTTCTCTCAGCCGCCTCGTCTCTGCAGAGTGTGACACAAAGACATCTTAGCTTCCTCACTTTTCTCTACCCCCAAAAAGAGTTCCATACAAATAATCTTCCCCATAGTAATAGTGCCCCTCATAGTCCCACCAATAGTAATTCCCTTCTAGAATGCCCCCATTAGTAATACTGCCCCCAACAGTGATAATGCTCCACAAAAGTACCCCCATTAGTAGAAGAGCCCTCCAGTATTAATAATGCCCTAACAGAGCCCCCAGTAGAAATAATACTAATGACAAACAATGGGATCCCACAGGAGGTTGCCATGCTATTTTTTGCAGAAAGAAGAAATAAGGTGGTCTCTTGGCTTGGACCTTAGCGTGTCTCTGCAACCTCTCTGAATTTTTTTTAACTAAAACGAAATCTTTATTACGGTTACTATAATATACATATATAAACCTCTTGGGATCAAACGGTTAAAACTCTCAGGAAGAGAGATTCCGGGGTGAAATATCTGGTACTAGTACGTGACTCACATGTTGATTCATGTAATCCCCGTAGGGATAACTATACTCTGAGTACTTGATGAACTTTATTCAGAACCCCTATCTACCCTTCCTGCCTAAAAAATTGAAACCTGCTTCCCTACATGTTTCGCTGAGCAATTCGGCATCTTCAGGAGATACTACATCACCCTGCCCCAGCCACCTCCAACTTTCAGTCCCATGTAAATACATCACTCCACCCCACTGTCCCATGTAAATAACTTCCCTCCCTCCAGCCCTTACATACAGCCCCATACAGTAAATAACTACAACTCCCAACATTGCTCTGCCTCTCACACTGAGTAATCTACCCTTTCATTTATCTCTCCTCATGTACAGACCTCACCACAGCTTCTACCCAGGACTTCTCCTCCTCACTGCTGAGCTGTGCTCTCCTACACTGGTCACATGATGGTGACATCATGGCAGGTCCTTTTCAGCTACTGCACTTAGAACTGATCACATGGACTGGTGATGTGACCACAGGTCCTTCAGCGGTTCCAGTGTATTAGATTCAATTGTATTGCTGTCTTTAGGCCTGCAATACAGCTGGATCTATCTGGCATGCAGGACATTCCGGGCCTGGGACAAAACATCAGGGACCCAGACCCCGAATGTTTTAACCTAGCAAAACCCCTGTTTTGTGGTAAGGGTTAGTTGCCTCCAGCACCCATCACACTTTGAGACGGACTGGACATCCAGATCTAAGATCTGTACCCCGCAGCCTGCAAATTGCAGAAGGCATTCATGAGAAAGGAACTGCACGCCTGTGGTTATTTGAGAAGCTTGCAAAGTGGATTTAGAGAGGGACTCAGGAAGGAATACTACCATCATTGCTGCTTCTATTCTGAAGAGCCTACCCTGTTATATACTGCCTATTGCTGCTATATGTACTGCAACTCCCATCATCTATTCAGTAAAGAGAGACTTTATCTACTGAAACCAAACCGGCCTGGTCATTGACTTCACCATCATCTGTTGGCCCTTTAATTCTGCCCTGAAAAGAAGAAGGGTTGTAAGGGAGAGGAATTAGCCACTGTGAGGACTACCACCACCCTCATTGAAACCGCAGCCACTCCTGAGGACGATGAGAGTGGTAGTAGTTCAGGCTGTGACAATTAATCACAGTGGCTTTCTTCACACTATTGCTCCCTAGAGTCGTGCAGTGAAAGGAGGGTGCACCATTCCTTCCTTCGGGGCACATCCTGGTTCTAGGGCCACAGCCTAATTGTAGTTGGGATGCCCGTGATGTTAAGTGTCCATCTGGGTACAGGGTAGGGTATGTAGAGTACAATGGCAAGCATATGGCTCCTCCGCGCGGCCGGCGTTCTCAGTTCCCCCAGTAACCAGGGGAAGTCTGAGCACCGAGCTGGACACTCGGTGCTCGGCTGTTCTCCCTGGTGCAGGTCATGTGGCGCTGGCCACGTCACATGACCTCAGCCTGCCAGTATTTAACAGGCAGCCTGCTGGCCACAGGTTGCCTGTTAATTAGGTATCTGGCGTTTGTTTGGTTTCCTGCATACTTACCTGATCCTGTGTTCCCTGACGATTCTCTGCCTGCTCCTCCTGTACTGCGCATCTCTCCTGGTATTCTGACCCCGGCTTCCACCTGACGATTCTTTGCGGATTCCTGTTGTACTTTGTCTCTCTCCTGATATTTGACCTCGGCTTCTCCTGACTATTCTCTGCTTATTCCTTGGTAATGCGTAGCTCTTTTGGTATTGACTAGTTCCGTTCACGCTCTGTTATTTGTCTTGTCTGTCCTTTCCGCACGTATCCTAAGTTAGGGACTGCCGTCCAGTTGTTCCCTGTCATCAGGACTCGTGTGGCAAGTAGGCAGAGCCAGGGGTGAGGGTGGAGCGCAGTGGTCACTATCCTCGCCCCTGTGTGTGTGCATGTGACCATTACAGATTAACAGGCCCAATAACCACTGTATTATGAATCCTCTGGTGACCCTGACTGACCATCAGTGATGCCAGTTCGCAGTGTTCGCCCGCGAACACATGCGAGCTGCCATCTTAACTCACAAGTCCGGCGAGGCACAGGTAAGTCCTTACCTGTGCCTGTGTCGGGAGCCGGTCTGAAACAAATGCGGACAACAGGAGCAGGCAGTTCCGAGAACAGCCCGATGAAGGCCCCCGGCGGCTGTTCTCAGAACTGCCTGCTCCCGGTGACCGCATTTGTTTCAGACCGGCTCGCGCACAGGCACAGGTAAGGACTTACCTGTGCATCGCCGGACTTGTGAGTTAAGATGGCAGCCCGCATGTGTTCGCGGGCGAACACTGTGAACTGGCCATCACTGCTGACCATGTCTCTAACCTTATGCAGATGGTGCAGGAGCTAGGGGAGAAACTCCGTTCTTTTGAGCTACGACAAGGTTCTTCCATTCCTCAGGCCTCCAGTCCACATTTTGAGCCCCAGATTAAGCTCCCAGAACCCTTTTCTGGGGACTGGAAAAAGTTTCTTTCCTTTAAGGAAAATTGCTAACTTTATTTCCATTTGCGCCCCGTGTCCTCTGGCCCCGAGAGTCAACGCGTGGGCATTGTCATTTCCCGACTACAGGGTGATCCCCAGGACTGGGCATTCTCTTTACCTGCGGGCGCCAGTTGTTTAACATCAGTGGAGGGTTTTTTCAGGCCCTGGGTACCCTCTATGATGAACCAGACAGGGCTCTGGTAGCCGAGACGGCTATAAAGGCACTGGTTCAGGGCAATCTACCTGCGGAGGAGTATTGCACCCAATTCAGAAGGTGGTGTGTCCCCTCAGGATGGAACGAACCAGCCCTTAAGAGTCAGTTTAGGTCAGGTCTGTCTGATAACTTAAAGGATCTTCAACAGTTGTCAACTTCCAGAGACCCTAGAGGAGATGATGACCCTTGTTGTCCGACTTCACCAACGGGTTAGCGAGAGACGACAGGAACAACAGTTCTCTTCTGCAGAGATCCAGACCATTGGATCAACCAGTGTTCTAAGAAGGTCCTCTCCGTCAAGTCTCCTAAGGCAAGGCAACCTAAATACCAGGTACACACCAGTGAGGAACATAAATAAATGCTGGTCCACACAAGATAGCACTTGATGGCAAAACAGCAACTTTAGGTCTCTGTCATATCTTTTGTCGTGTGATTCAGGCTGCTGGCAGATAGATAGTAATGGTTTCTAAACAGTATTATTTAAATAATGACACCTTATCAAGTTTGGATTTCTGTAGTGTAATAAAAATCTTCTGTCATCTTCCCTACAGTTTTCACTTCAAATCAAAATATATAGATGCCCAAGACAGCTGTCGGTAAATCAAAGGACTAGAGAGATAATTAGCATTGATGAACTGCACCGCTACTATAAAAGAGAACAATTATGAATACAAAAGATTCATAAAAGGAAGTTATTTGAACACTTTATTGAAAGGGATAAAAAAAGCTTATTGTATAATGAAAAGTTTGCAATTTTCCTAATAAACTTCTTCACAGTTTTCAAGATTTCTGGTGACTATCACTGTAGGAGGATGCAGTGTCCCACTCAGTGAAGGTCGTGGGCACTTCAAACTTCATACTAATGTATTTCTGTATATCCCTGTCATTCCTATTAACAGGCTGTTATAGGTCATTACATCTATTTGCCCCTAGGTGGGCCTGGCACCACTCATATATATATACAGTTGCAAGAAAAAGTATGTGAACCCTTTGGAATGATATGGATTTCTGCACAAATTGGTCATAAAATGTGATCTGATCTTCATCTAAGTCACAACAATAGACAATCACAGTCTGCTTAAACTAATAACACACAAATAATTAAATGTCACCATGTTTTTATTGAACACACCATGTAAACATTCACAGTGCAAGTGGAAAAAGTATGTGAACCCCTAGACTAATGACATCTCCAAGAGCTAATTGGAGTGAGATTGGAGGTGTTGGTTACAGCTGCCCTATAAAAAACACACACCAGTTCTGGGTTTGCTTTTCTCAAGAAGCATTGCCCGATGTGAATGATGCCACAAAAGAGCTCTCAGAGGACCTACGATTAAGAATTGTTGACTTGCATAAAGCTGGAAAGGGTTATAAAAGTATCTCCAAAAGCCTTGCTGTTCATCAGTCCACGGTAAGACAAATTGTCTATAAATGTAGAAAGTTCAGCACTGCTGCTACACTCCCTAGGAGTGGCCGTCCTGTAACGATGACTGCAAGAGCACAGTGCAGACTGCTCAATGAGGTGAAGAAGAATCCTAGAGTGTCAGCTAAAGACTTACAAAAGTCTCTGGCATATGCTAACATCCCTGTTTGCGAATCTACGATACGTAAAACACTAAACAAGAATGGATTTCATGGGAGGATACCACAGAGGAAGCCACTGCTGTCCAAAAATAACATTGCTGCACGTTTACAGTTTGCACAAGAGCACCTGGATGTTCCACAGCAGTACTGGCAAAATATTCTGTGGACAGATGAAACCAAAGCTGAGTTGTTTGGAAGAAACACACAACACTATGTGTGGAGAAAGAGGCACAGCACACCAACATCAAAACCTCATCCCAACTGTGAAGTATGGTGGTGGGGGCATCATGGTTTAGGGCTGCTTTGCTGCGTCAGTGCCTGGACGGATTGCTATCATCGAAGGAAAAATTAATTCCCAAGTTTATCAATAAATTTTGCAGGAGAACTTAAAGGGACACTGACAGGCCCAAAAAGCATATTTAGGGGTATATATGACAGTATAGGTCTTATAAAGGGTATTAGAATCATCTAAGTATCCCCCCTGTCCACCTCATAAATACAGTAATCTGAAGTTTTATAACCTGCTTTCCTGGCGTTCAATCTGCCCAAGGGGCGGTGCTTCATATCAACTTGCGCCCAGCCAGCCTCGCCACAACTGCCGTTTGAAGCGCCACCCAGCTCATCAATATTCACTGAGCTGGGCGGCTACTCTGAAGCGCTGTACTAGTGTCCCCGGCCATCTTCAGCGCATGCGCCCGGCACCCGGCGCATGCGCATAAAGCAGACGCGCGATGCGATCCCGGCCAGTGAGGGTGCCGGGCGCATGCGCTGAAGATGGCCGGGGACACTAGTACAGCGCTTCAGAGTAGCCGCCCAGCTCAGTGAATATTGATGAGCTGGGTGGCGCTTCAAACGACAGTTGTGGCGAGGCTGGCTGGGCGCAAGTTGATATGAAGCACCGCCCCTTGGGCAGATTGAACGCCAGGAAAGCAGGTTATAAAACTTCAGATTACTGTATTTATGAGGTGGACAGGGGGGATACTTAGATGATTCTAATACCCTTTATAAAACCTATACTGTCATATATACCCCTAAATATGCTTTTTGGGCCTGTCAGTGTCCCTTTAAGGCCATCTGTCCACCAGCTGAAGCTCAACAGAAGATGGGTGTTGCAACATAGAAGTAAATCAACAACAGAATGGCTTAAACAGAAGAAAATACGCCTTCTGGAGTGGCCCAGTCAGAGTCCTGACCTCAACCCGATTGAGATGCTGTGGCATGACCTCAAGAAAGCGATTCACACCAGACATCCCAAGAATATTGCTGAACTGAAACAGTTCTGTAAAGAGGAATGGTCAAGAATTACTCCTGACCGTTGTGCACGTCTGATCTGCAACTACAGGAAACGTTTGGTTGAAGTTATTGCTGCCAAAGGAGGTTCAACCAGTTATTAAATGCAAGGGTTCACATACTTTTTCCACCCGCACTGTGAATGTTTACATGGTGTGTTCAATAAAAACATGGTAACATTTAATTCTTTGTGTGTTATTAGGTTAAGCAGACTGTGATTGTCTATTGTTGTGACTTAGATGAAGATCAGATCACATTTTATGACCAATTTGTGCAGAAATCCATATCATTCCAAAGGGTTCACATACTTTTTCTTGCAACAGTATATATATATATATATCTTCTGGGGTTTGCTAAAAAAAAGAGGGAGTTGAGAGTTGAGAAGATTAGTGCTAGAGAAGAGTTGAGAGGAGCAGGACAAGTCTATTCCACCATGTAGCTGCCTGATTAGCCTCTTGACTCTGGCCAAGCCAAGGGAGCACATAGAACAAGAACTACATTTCAGCAGCATAGCACAGACCAGTGAGTCTACATTTGGTATACAGAAAGTCTAGTGGAGATTAGAGCTAAACTAGCCAAGAACTTCACAAGCAACAGTGACCAGGAGGAACCTAAAAGTAAATAGATAAAAAAGTAGAAGTGGGGCACTCACTTAAAGTATAGGGATCTGGTGTTTATTAGGATAATAACAATAATAACAATAATAATGACGCAATAAAATATCATATAGCAATATTACATTAAGGTATCAGAATATTCATAAAAGTGGAGCAAAAATAAAATGTGGTACTATCGACAATAAGCAATAAAATATAGTTATAATAAATACAGTGAAAAAAACGTTAATGCAATAGTAGGATATATTAATTAATATATATGGATCCCGATAAATATAAATAAATTGTGAGTTCATATGTCAGCCATAGGGACATTCACTGAATAAATCCTGAGGGATAGTTCCGTATGAGGTAATCCGTTCCAATAACCAGTCTTTCAAAGGTACTCTCAAAATAAATAAATGGATCAGAGTCCCAAGCGTATGCAGCCAAAAAGTTTTTACTGTGTATCAGTTTGGCTGCTAATACGCACAGCGGCGTCCCGCTGTAATTGCGATCGCTTGTGAGTGGGGTATACAAGTGCTTACCCGAGGCTCCTGGATAACGATTCCTCGACACGGTGCGTTGGTGTACTGCTCCGGTCTCAAGGATAGATGTCCTGTTTCAGAATTAGCGCCAGTTGAAATGTTTGTTGCACGCGGTATGAGTAACCTGCGTGATGTAACACCGATGGTTCCGGTAATAGCTCTGGCGCACAGGTGATGACTTCCAGGTTTCTCGGACTTGTAGACCCACTCGTCCTGGTGGGGGGGGGATACCAGACGCGTTTCGGGGATTTACAAGACAGACCCCTTCCTCAGTGGTTGACAACCCCCTGTTCATGTTTCGTTTTTATAGGGCATGAGAGACAGGAAAGAGCTGGTTCGGAATCCGAAATTTTAAGGATTAGGGTCATTTGAAAATGACTGTTGCTTTATGTTCGGCTTATCGTCAGATATATTATTCCCATAAACAGGTAGATGATGTAGATTCATCGTATAAATAAAGGATATCGAAACAGAGTAAGAGTATCATTATAGATCCATATAAACATATATGCAATTACGGGATCTCCATCTATAAATACTTATATAGTTTGTTAAAATGCATGCTATGACAGTTTCTTTAAAACACAACTAATAAAATCAAATCAGAACAGTATCGTTCTTGCAAATAAATCCGTGCGGTTCTGTTGCGTTTTAATGTGCTACGGGTGTTCTATAGGGAAATAAAGTATGGTCCTTTCAGTATATGTTAATTATTTAGATACAATCAATACTGATCTAGTTGTAGAGGAAAGCGATACCTAAGTAGGACAGTCTCAAATTACAAAGGTTACATTGTAGTTAGATCTAGTCTTTATGATAGTAAAATTCTCATTAGAGGCACATAAAATCGTCCGGGGACCATGTAAAATGTCTGTATAAAGGCAGCAGAATGATAATAAATAGTTTCCATATATATATACAGAGCTGTCATGTATGGTTCCAACAATAATTTTACAAAAAAAGCGCACCAATAGTCGCAGATGTTTTTAAGAGTCTATGGTGCGTTTTTTAATAGACATTTTTATTTTTATTTTTAAAAAGATTTTTTATAAAAAAGGTTTTTTTTATATCAGGTTCCTCAGAATAGGTCCCTTATTCCTCACTAATATGCCATTATGTTCAAGACTGTCTTCAAAGCGGTTTATGATGGTATAATGGATGGGGACCAACTGTAGAGGAGGAACAGCACGACTTCAAATATCGTGCTGTTGGTCATCGACAGATGGCACCCATCCTATAAGAAACCAAACAATTCGAAATCGGCATTTAAGCCTGACGGTTGTAATGTGTTTAGTTCAAAATTCGCTTGGTTTCTAGACGTGACATTTTTTCCACGTGATTACCTCCTCTCCAGTCTTTATGTACCTTATCAATCGCTGAAAAGGTCATACAAGAGGGATCTTGATTGTGTGTGGTTTTAAAATGATGTGACAGGGAGTGGGTTTCAAAACCCTTCTTTATATTGCCAATATGCTCCGCGATACGTTTTTTTAAAGTTCTTTTGGTTCTTCCTATGTATTGGAGTTTACAAGGACATTCTATTACGTAAATTACATCCTCTGTGCTGCATGTAAGAAATTCATTTATTTTGTGGCAATGTTTATTTGTCATTGATCTAATTTCCGTTGTTTTTTTAGGGAATGAAGTTACTTTGCAATTGCCACATTTACCGCAGCGATAGAAACCCTGAATATTCGCCCAAGATTGAACACTTAAGGTACGATTTTTCTTATTCTGAATCGTTGGTGCAATTTTAATACTCAAATTAGGGGCCTTGGTAAACACAATTTTAGGTTTTGCTGGTATCACAGTATTTAATGTCTTATCGTTTTTCAGTAGATGCCAATGTTTGTTAACAATATTTTGGATTTTCCTAAACTCCCCATTAAATGGTAAAATCAGACGTAAGTTAAAATCAGTGGGTTCAACCTTTTCATTTAAGATTTTCTTGTCTATAAAAAATTCTTCCCTGTTCATTTCTTTGACTTTATTAAGTGCCACATTTAAGATCTCCATCGGATAATCCTTAGCTAAAAATTGCTCTGTCATAATTTTAGCTTCCTTTTCAAAATCAGTATTCAATGTACAATTCCGTTTGGCTCTTCGCAGCTGTCCCTGCGGGATGTTAATCAGCCAGTTAGGAAGATGACAGCTATTAAAAAGAATGTAGCTATTACATGCTGTAGGCTTCGTGAAAGTTGTACATTGTAATTTGCCCTCTTGATTTAAAATTCGTAGATCTAAAAATTCCAATGAGGTCTGGCTGGTATTTCCCGTAAAAGTTAAGTTCCACTCGTTAACATTAATATCATCTAAAAATTGTTGCAGGGATTCTCTATCTCCCTGCCAAATAAAAAATATATCGTCGATATATCTTTGCCAGAGCACCAGACTCGTCCCCAGCTTGGGTTGAATGTTCTCATATTCCCACTGTGCCATAAAAAGATTAGCATAGCTGGGGGCGAATCTGGTGCCCATGGCCGTACCTTGTGTTTGAATATAAAAATCTCCGTCAAAGTTAAAATAATTGTGAGTTAAAATGAAGTGGATGGCTTCAACCACATAATCAATCTGAATCTGCTTCAGAGTACCTTCCATTTGTAATTGGGATATAACTGACTTTTTCCCTTGTTCATGTTTGATTATAGTGTAAAGTGACTGAACGTCAAGGGTACCCATGATCCAGTTCTCATTAAATTCCAATGTTTCAAGAGTTTTTATGATCTGTGTGGTATCCTTGACATAAGAAGGCACTTTTTTTACTCTAGATTGTAAGATAACGTCCACATATTTTGATAAATTTGAAGTTAGTGAGCCGATCCCTGATATAATGGGACGGCCAGGTGGATTAGTAATATTTTTATGCACCTTTGGCAAACAATAAAAAACAGGGATGCGTGGGGATCTATTCATTAAAAAGTTTTTTTCATCATCAGTTAAAATGCCTATATCGCCACCCTTAGTGCATAAAATATTTAATTCTGCTAAAAATGACTCTGTTGGATCATTTGGTAATTTTCTATATGTATTGCTGTCAGAGAGTTGGCGCAGGCATTCAGAGTTGTAATGTTCTAGATCCTGCACCACTATTGCTCCTCCTTTATCCGCAGGGCGGATCACAATGTTTTCTTCCTTTTGTAGTTCTTTCAGGGCCTTCACCTCAGCATTGGTTAAATTATTGCGTTTGTATCTAACCTTTTCTTTCAATTTACAAATATCGTGTTCAACGTTTTTTTTAAAGCTCACCATTTCTTGACTTGTCTCATTTCTAGGGTATTTTTTTGACGTTTTTTTGAGGTCAGTATGGACAAATAGGTTATCATTTGATATTTCTCGATTCATGGGATTTTTCAAAAAGTATTTTTTAAGCAGAGGCGTCTTATGAATTTTTCGATACCTATGAAGGTGTCGAATTTATTTAATTTGTTAGTAGGGGCAAATTTGAGACCTTTGTTTAATAAAGTGATCTGTGCGTTGGTCAAATTTTTAGTGCTTAAATTAATAATAGAGTCATTAGTGATCATAATATTATCTATCTGTATCTTTTTCCTTTTCTTTCTCCCTCCTCTACGTATCTTTCTCTCTCTCCGTGATTTCTTGTCCTCATCCGACACTCCTGGTTGTTGTAGTATTCCTGTGTCTGTGTTTTCTCTATTCTGTGATGTTGAGGTCTGTGTGATTCGTGTGGAGTTTGTAGCCTGTGTCTGAGATTGTATTGGTGATCTATTTGTGACTCTTTGTTCCGTGTATGTATTCGTGATGATTCGTGTCTCGTTCGTGTTCTGTGATGTGGGGGTGTCCTGTCTAAAAAATGTTCCCTTTCTTCCAGAATTTCAAACCTGTTTTGTACAGGTATAGTGAAATCATTAGTGAGATTCTCCCTATTAGGGATATCATTCATTTGTGTAAAATTAAGTGTGCTTGGTCTCATTACGGTGTCTCGTTGAGTTTCCCCAGTATCATAGTTCCTTCTGTTTATTCTGCTGTCAAAATATATTTTTTTCGTTTTTTTATCTATAATTTCCTGTTCTGTCCTGTCCAGACTAATACACAGTCTAGATTGGAGAGCCAGAAATTCCGAATTTTGTGGTAATTTGTCCACCATCGGACGTAACTCATTGATTTTATTTGATGTTTCTGTCAAGATCTCCATTCTTCTTTTAACAATCAATTTCACAAGGGAAAGGGAATACTGATGTAGTGTGTCATCCCATTCCTTTATGAAAGATTGACTACATAAGTCTTGGGCTGGGTTCTTGGTCAAGGTTAGGCCTTTAGGGATATTATTGTTCTCTATATATCTAGTCAGTGTTTTTACTTCCCATCTTTGTTTTAATTGTCTGACTAGCAGAGTTTCTAATTCTTTAAAGGTATCTTTCATAGATATCGTGTCATGGTTACACATTGTCTCATTTGTTGAAAAAGTAAAGTTATCAACTTTTTGTTTTTTTGTTTCAACATGGTCCCATATACTTTTGGTTGCCTCCTCATCTTGTGCCGACATAGTGGGTGATAAAAGATAAATATATTCAAGGAAAATGTCGCACCAAGGTGAAAAGGGGATCCAAGCAGAGGTGCACCCACTAACAGACAGCACCCAGTCTGATAGAGATAAATAGATAAAAAAGTAGAAGTGGGGCACTCACTTAAAGTATAGGGATCTGGTGTTTATTAGGATAATAACAATAATAACAATAATAATGACGCAATAAAATATCATATAGCAATATTACATTAAGGTATCAGAATATTCATAAAAGTGGAGCAAAAATAAAATGTGGTACTATCGACAATAAGCAATAAAATATAGTTATAATAAATACAGTGAAAAAAACGTTAATGCAATAGTAGGATATATTAATTAATATATATGGATCCCGATAAATATAAATAAATTGTGAGTTCATATGTCAGCCATAGGGACATTCACTGAATAAATCCTGAGGGATAGTTCCGTATGAGGTAATCCGTTCCAATAACCAGTCTTTCAAAGGTACTCTCAAAATAAATAAATGGATCAGAGTCCCAAGCGTATGCAGCCAAAAAGTTTTTACTGTGTATCAGTTTGGCTGCTAATACGCACAGCGGCGTCCCGCTGTAATTGCGATCGCTTGTGAGTGGGGTATACAAGTGCTTACCCGAGGCTCCTGGATAACGATTCCTCGACACGGTGCGTTGGTGTACTGCTCCGGTCTCAAGGATAGATGTCCTGTTTCAGAATTAGCGCCAGTTGAAATGTTTGTTGCACGCGGTATGAGTAACCTGCGTGATGTAACACCGATGGTTCCGGTAATAGCTCTACAAGTCCGAGAAACCTGGAAGTCATCACCTGTGCGCCAGAGCTATTACCGGAACCATCGGTGTTACATCACGCAGGTTACTCATACCGCGTGCAACAAACATTTCAACTGGCGCTAATTCTGAAACAGGACATCTATCCTTGAGACCGGAGCAGTACACCAACGCACCGTGTCGAGGAATCGTTATCCAGGAGCCTCGGGTAAGCACTTGTATACCCCACTCACAAGCGATCGCAATTACAGCGGGACGCCGCTGTGCGTATTAGCAGCCAAACTGATACACAGTAAAAACTTTTTGGCTGCATACGCTTGGGACTCTGATCCATTTATTATTTTGAGAGTACCTTTGAAAGACTGGTTATTGGAACGGATTACCTCATACGGAACTATCCCTCAGGATTTATTCAGTAAATGTCCCTATGGCTGACATATGAACTCACAATTTATTTATATTTATCGGGATCCATATATTAATTAATATATCCTACTATTGCATTAACGTTTTTTTCACTGTATTTATTATAACTATATTTTATTGCTTATTGTCGATAGTACCACATTTTATTTTTGCTCCACTTTTATGAATATTCTGATACCTTAATGTAATATTGCTATATGATATTTTATTGCGTCATTATTATTGTTATTATTGTTATTATCCTAATAAACACCAGATCCCTATACTTTAAGTGAGTGCCCCACTTCTACTTTTTATCTATTTATCTCTATCAGACTGGGTGCTGTCTGTTAGTGGGTGCACCTCTGCTTGGATCCCCTTTTCACCTTGGTGCGACATTTTCCTTGAATATATTTATCTTTTATCACCCACTATGTCGGCACAAGATGAGGAGGCAACCAAAAGTATATGGGACCATGTTGAAACAAAAAAACAAAAAGTTGATAACTTTACTTTTTCAACAAATGAGACAATGTGTAACCATGACACGATATCTATGAAAGATACCTTTAAAGAATTAGAAACTCTGCTAGTCAGACAATTAAAACAAAGATGGGAAGTAAAAACACTGACTAGATATATAGAGAACAATAATATCCCTAAAGGCCTAACCTTGACCAAGAACCCAGCCCAAGACTTATGTAGTCAATCTTTCATAAAGGAATGGGATGACACACTACATCAGTATTCCCTTTCCCTTGTGAAATTGATTGTTAAAAGAAGAATGGAGATCTTGACAGAAACATCAAATAAAATCAATGAGTTACGTCCGATGGTGGACAAATTACCACAAAATTCGGAATTTCTGGCTCTCCAATCTAGACTGTGTATTAGTCTGGACAGGACAGAACAGGAAATTATAGATAAAAAAACGAAAAAAATATATTTTGACAGCAGAATAAACAGAAGGAACTATGATACTGGGGAAACTCAACGAGACACCGTAATGAGACCAAGCACACTTAATTTTACACAAATGAATGATATCCCTAATAGGGAGAATCTCACTAATGATTTCACTATACCTGTACAAAACAGGTTTGAAATTCTGGAAGAAAGGGAACATTTTTTAGACAGGACACCCCCACATCACAGAACACGAACGAGACACGAATCATCACGAATACATACACGGAACAAAGAGTCACAAATAGATCACCAATACAATCTCAGACACAGGCTACAAACTCCACACGAATCACACAGACCTCAACATCACAGAATAGAGAAAACACAGACACAGGAATACTACAACAACCAGGAGTGTCGGATGAGGACAAGAAATCACGGAGAGAGAGAAAGATACGTAGAGGAGGGAGAAAGAAAAGGAAAAAGATACAGATAGATAATATTATGATCACTAATGACTCTATTATTAATTTAAGCACTAAAAATTTGACCAACGCACAGATCACTTTATTAAACAAAGGTCTCAAATTTGCCCCTACTAACAAATTAAATAAATTCGACACCTTCATAGGTATCGAAAAATTCATAAGATGCCTCTGCTTAAAAAAATACTTTTTGAAAAATCCCATGAATCGAGAAATATCAAATGATAACCTATTTGTCCATACTGACCTCAAAAAAACGTCAAAAAAATACCCTAGAAATGAGACAAGTCAAGAAATGGTGAGCTTTAAAAAAAACGTTGAACACGATATTTGTAAATTGAAAGAAAAGGTTAGATACAAACGCAATAATTTAACCAATGCTGAGGTGAAGGCCCTGAAAGAACTACAAAAGGAAGAAAACATTGTGATCCGCCCTGCGGATAAAGGAGGAGCAATAGTGGTGCAGGATCTAGAACATTACAACTCTGAATGCCTGCGCCAACTCTCTGACAGCAATACATATAGAAAATTACCAAATGATCCAACAGAGTCATTTTTAGCAGAATTAAATATTTTATGCACTAAGGGTGGCGATATAGGCATTTTAACTGATGATGAAAAAAACTTTTTAATGAATAGATCCCCACGCATCCCTGTTTTTTATTGTTTGCCAAAGGTGCATAAAAATATTACTAATCCACCTGGCCGTCCCATTATATCAGGGATCGGCTCACTAACTTCAAATTTATCAAAATATGTGGACGTTATCTTACAATCTAGAGTAAAAAAAGTGCCTTCTTATGTCAAGGATACCACACAGATCATAAAAACTCTTGAAACATTGGAATTTAATGAGAACTGGATCATGGGTACCCTTGACGTTCAGTCACTTTACACTATAATCAAACATGAACAAGGGAAAAAGTCAGTTATATCCCAATTACAAATGGAAGGTACTCTGAAGCAGATTCAGATTGATTATGTGGTTGAAGCCATCCACTTCATTTTAACTCACAATTATTTTAACTTTGACGGAGATTTTTATATTCAAACACAAGGTACGGCCATGGGCACCAGATTCGCCCCCAGCTATGCTAATCTTTTTATGGCACAGTGGGAATATGAGAACATTCAACCCAAGCTGGGGACGAGTCTGGTGCTCTGGCAAAGATATATCGACGATATATTTTTTATTTGGCAGGGAGATAGAGAATCCCTGCAACAATTTTTAGATGATATTAATGTTAACGAGTGGAACTTAACTTTTACGGGAAATACCAGCCAGACCTCATTGGAATTTTTAGATCTACGAATTTTAAATCAAGAGGGCAAATTACAATGTACAACTTTCACGAAGCCTACAGCATGTAATAGCTACATTCTTTTTAATAGCTGTCATCTTCCTAACTGGCTGATTAACATCCCGCAGGGACAGCTGCGAAGAGCCAAACGGAATTGTACATTGAATACTGATTTTGAAAAGGAAGCTAAAATTATGACAGAGCAATTTTTAGCTAAGGATTATCCGATGGAGATCTTAAATGTGGCACTTAATAAAGTCAAAGAAATGAACAGGGAAGAATTTTTTATAGACAAGAAAATCTTAAATGAAAAGGTTGAACCCACTGATTTTAACTTACGTCTGATTTTACCATTTAATGGGGAGTTTAGGAAAATCCAAAATATTGTTAACAAACATTGGCATCTACTGAAAAACGATAAGACATTAAATACTGTGATACCAGCAAAACCTAAAATTGTGTTTACCAAGGCCCCTAATTTGAGTATTAAAATTGCACCAACGATTCAGAATAAGAAAAATCGTACCTTAAGTGTTCAATCTTGGGCGAATATTCAGGGTTTCTATCGCTGCGGTAAATGTGGCAATTGCAAAGTAACTTCATTCCCTAAAAAAACAACGGAAATTAGATCAATGACAAATAAACATTGCCACAAAATAAATGAATTTCTTACATGCAGCACAGAGGATGTAATTTACGTAATAGAATGTCCTTGTAAACTCCAATACATAGGAAGAACCAAAAGAACTTTAAAAAAACGTATCGCGGAGCATATTGGCAATATAAAGAAGGGTTTTGAAACCCACTCCCTGTCACATCATTTTAAAACCACACACAATCAAGATCCCTCTTGTATGACCTTTTCAGCGATTGATAAGGTACATAAAGACTGGAGAGGAGGTAATCACGTGGAAAAAATGTCACGTCTAGAAACCAAGCGAATTTTTGAACTAAACACATTACAACCGTCAGGCTTAAATGCCGATTTCGAATTGTTTGGTTTCTTATAGGATGGGTGCCATCTGTCGATGACCAACAGCACGATATTTGAAGTCGTGCTGTTCCTCCTCTACAGTTGGTCCCCATCCATTATACCATCATAAACCGCTTTGAAGACAGTCTTGAACATAATGGCATATTAGTGAGGAATAAGGGACCTATTCTGAGGAACCTGATATAAAAAAAACCTTTTTTATAAAAAATCTTTTTAAAAATAAAAATAAAAATGTCTATTAAAAAACGCACCATAGACTCTTAAAAACATCTGCGACTATTGGTGCGCTTTTTTTGTAAAATTATTGTTGGAACCATACATGACAGCTCTGTATATATATGGAAACTATTTATTATCATTCTGCTGCCTTTATACAGACATTTTACATGGTCCCCGGACGATTTTATGTGCCTCTAATGAGAATTTTACTATCATAAAGACTAGATCTAACTACAATGTAACCTTTGTAATTTGAGACTGTCCTACTTAGGTATCGCTTTCCTCTACAACTAGATCAGTATTGATTGTATCTAAATAATTAACATATACTGAAAGGACCATACTTTATTTCCCTATAGAACACCCGTAGCACATTAAAACGCAACAGAACCGCACGGATTTATTTGCAAGAACGATACTGTTCTGATTTGATTTTATTAGTTGTGTTTTAAAGAAACTGTCATAGCATGCATTTTAACAAACTATATAAGTATTTATAGATGGAGATCCCGTAATTGCATATATGTTTATATGGATCTATAATGATACTCTTACTCTGTTTCGATATCCTTTATTTATACGATGAATCTACATCATCTACCTGTTTATGGGAATAATATATCTGACGATAAGCCGAACATAAAGCAACAGTCATTTTCAAATGACCCTAATCCTTAAAATTTCGGATTCCGAACCAGCTCTTTCCTGTCTCTCATGCCCTATAAAAACGAAACATGAACAGGGGGTTGTCAACCACTGAGGAAGGGGTCTGTCTTGTAAATCCCCGAAACGCGTCTGGTATCCCCCCCCCACCAGGACGAGTGGGTCTACAAGTCCGAGAAACCTGGAAGTCATCACCTGTGCGCCAGAGCTATTACCGGAACCATCGGTGTTACATCACGCAGGTTACTCATACCGCGTGCAACAAACATTTCAACTGGCGCTAATTCTGAAACAGGACATCTATCCTTGAGACCGGAGCAGTACACCAACGCACCGTGTCGAGGAATCGTTATCCAGGAGCCTCGGGTAAGCACTTGTATACCCCACTCACAAGCGATCGCAATTACAGCGGGACGCCGCTGTGCGTATTAGCAGCCAAACTGATACACAGTAAAAACTTTTTGGCTGCATACGCTTGGGACTCTGATCCATTTATTTATTTTGAGAGTACCTTTGAAAGACTGGTTATTGGAACGGATTACCTCATACGGAACTATCCCTCAGGATTTATTCAGTGAATGTCCCTATGGCTGACATATGAACTCACAATTTATTTATATTTATCGGGATCCATATATATTAATTAATATATCCTACTATTGCATTAACGTTTTTTTCACTGTATTTATTATAACTATATTTTATTGCTTATTGTCGATAGTACCACATTTTATTTTTGCTCCACTTTTATGAATATTCTGATACCTTAATGTAATATTGCTATATGATATTTTATTGCGTCATTATTATTGTTATTATTGTTATTATCCTAATAAACACCAGATCCCTATACTTTAAGTGAGTGCCCCACTTCTACTTTTTTATCTATTTATCTCTATCAGACTGGGTGCTGTCTGTTAGTGGGTGCACCTCTGCTTGGATCCCCTTTTCACCTTGGTGCGACATTTTCCTTGAATATAGGAACCTAAAAGTACCTGGACACAGCTGGATGATTAGTGCGCAGAATTACCCTTTACCACATGCCTCTATGGACATAGTGGACCTTAATTCTTCAGTGAGCATCCTTTACAAAGAATGGAGCAGAAGACTGATGCCAGCCATTAGTGAGGCGCCCTGTGGATTGCTACTGACCAGTAAGAGTTTATTATATCCAGTATCTGAGTGCTAGAGTGTGGACAAACTATAGACAGATATAAAGACAAGGACAACTCCTCAAATTACAATCATCAAGCCTATTACTAGGAATGCAGCTGAACCCTTATTTATATTATTGCTTTACCATCAGTGATGAGCGGCAATATTCATTTTCGTGATATTTCACAAATTTTTCGCATAATATTCACAATAAATTTGCGAATTCTAGAATGTATGACCTCCAGTCATTATTTTTGCAATTGCGCAAATCGGCACTGATTGCGCAATGATGCGCATATTTTTTGTGCAATACATGCAACTTCACATTTTATCAGGTCTGAGTAGATATTACTGATTAGTGCACTAAGTATTGTTGTGACATCACAGCACTATGTCTGTAGCATGTATGTGTGGACAGCAGAGAAACAGTAATTCCTATCACACTACCTAACACCCTGCACTGGAACCTATCAGCTACACTATATCACTATCTAACCTACACTGACTGTCTCCCACTAACTATCTATATTATATATATGAGCTAACCAGGGCCGGCTCCAGGTTCATGTGGGCCCTTGGGCGTTAAATCCCAGTGGGCCCCCATGAGGCATTTTTTGACATGTCCCCCTGTGGCTCCCACACGGTATAATGACCCCCAGTGTCCCAATACAGTATAATGACTACTAATTGCCCTTCACACAGTATAATGAACCCCCAATTCCCGCCCCCCACTGTATAATGACCACCTGTGGCCCTGCATTCAGAATAATAACCCCCAGTCACCCCCATTCAGAATAATGACCCCCAGTAGCCCCCACACTGGGGGAATACTGTATGGAGGGGGCTCTGGGGGTCATTATACTGAATGGAGGGTCATTGGTGATCATTATACTAAATGGGGGACACTGGGGGTCATTATACTGAATGGAGGGTCATTGGTGATCATTATACTAAATGGGGGACACTGGGGGTCATTATACTATGTAAAGGGCCCTCACAGTATAATGACCCCACAGTGACCCTCCATTCAGAATAATGACCCCCAGTCACCCCCACACTGGGGGTTATAATGTATGGAGGGGGCACGAGGGGTTATTATATTTAATGGGGGCTCTGGTGGTCATTATGCTAAATGGAGGGTCAATGGGGATCATTATACTAAATGGGGGGCACTGGGAGTCATTATACTGTGTAAGGGGCCCTCACAGTGTGATGAATGACCCCCCAGTGGCCCCCTCACATACCTATCATTGCTGGAGCGCAGGGGAGCCGGTGGTCCTGTCATTCACTAACCGCAGCTCCCTGCGCTCCTTCTCTCCGGCGGTCCGCTGCAGCAGTGAGCCAGGCCTGGAGGAGAGAAGGAGATGTGCAGTGATGTAGCTAGAACTGACTGGGCCCCAAAGCAAATTTTATTACGCCCCCCTCCCCCCCAATGTGTGTTCACATCACATTTTTCCTATCGGTTTGATGTATACAAATGTGCAGCACTCCACGTTTTTTGTATCCTGCAGAGTCAAGTAAAAAATGCAGACATTAACGTATATGTTTTTTCTACCATGTAACTGTGTGGTGAACGAACGCCACTGTAAGGCATCAGTCTGGGGCATCTGGTAACGCAGACATTTTTGGTATACATTAAATGGATGGCACAAATGGGATGTGAACCCAGCCCTAGTGTCAGAATAAGCACCAGTACACAGCGGAGCAGCGTGGCGGAGAGGGGAGGCCGCCATGTACTGACAGAGCGCTACCTGGTCCTGGTGGTCAGGGATTAGGACTGTGCTCATTTTCTACTGGGAAATACAGGGCACAGTATAATACACTAGAATCTATATACTATAAAGATATTAGCCCTACCCCCAAATAATAATACAATTAGGTGATCATTTATTATATAGAAATACGTCTATATTAGGCGTATTTCTGACACAGATTGTGGCGCAAAGGTCCTTAGCACCGCAATCTGTATCTTTTCCCGCTCATGCCAGGTCTAAAAAAAGTGGTGTGGGCATGAAAGGGGATACAGTTATGGCCATGCAGTTATTGGATACCACCGCCATATAGTGATAACACCGCCATACAATGATAAAACCACCATACAGTGACCGGATAAAAGGGTATAAGAGGGCACAGTGCACGGAATGACTATGGGCACTGCACAGGGTGTGGTAAGAGGGCACAATGCAGGGTATAAGTGGGCACAGTACGGGGTGGGGGGCACAGTCACATGACCCTGTGACGTTAGAAGGTCCTTATGGTGAATGCTGTTCAGATGCCACCATAATGAGAGGCAGAGGAGTGAGACAGGGGCCCTGGATGTACAGGAGGGGTGGACACAGCAAGTAGGTGGAAGGGGCTCTGAGGGGGATTCATACAAGAAGTAGGGGCAGGAGGTCTGTGCAGGGCAGCAATAGGAGATAGGAGGGTGAAACAGGAGCTCTGGATACATGAGGGAGGAAAGGAGACAGCAGGGGCCCCATGAGGATGAGATAGGACAGGATATGTGGGGGGGGGGCAGGTGTCATGGAGACAAACTGCTTAATAAAACAGTAACACAACTAAATAGAATGAAGCGGCAGCAGATCGAAGAGTCCCCCCCCCCTTTTGTCCCACAGACAAGAGACAGTCACAGTGCAGACTCACTCACAGACTGTCTTCACACTTCTCTGCTCCAGCCCTGCGGTCTCTCTCCTCAGGCAGCATGTGTCCTGTGTAGAGGGGGCGTGTCCTGTGTAGAGGGGGCGTGTCTGAGTCTCTGCAGTCAGAGGGCCCACCAGAGGGGTACTCCGTAAGTGAAATGACAGCAGTGAGAGCTCCCATCTGTATTGATGGAAGTGCTCAGAGCAGCTCAGTGGGCCCCCCCAGGAGCATTGGGCCCCGGCACTTGCCCGGGGATGCCGGGTTATGACGCCGGCCCTGGAGCTAACTAACTAACTATCTTATGTAATTGGATAAGGAATAGGATCCAGATAAAAGCACAGAGCACAGCAATGTCACTGCTCTCTCTCCCAGAACTGCAAAAAAAACAGCAGAAAATGTCTGCTGGGGAGGTTCTCATATAGTAAGGGGTAGGCAACTTTCCTATTGGTTGCTAGGGATGTTGCTAAGCTCAGACAAAGATATTGCAGCCTTCTCATTGGCCCACAAGCATGAAGGGAGGTTACTGATGAAAAAAATATCTAGAATACTCGTGATTACGAATATATAGCACTATATTCTACATCTTCGCAAATTCTCGAAGTGCCAATATTCGCAATAAAAATTTGTGATTAGAATATTCGAGATCAACACTATTCACCATATCTATAGACTGTACTGACTACCTGAAGATAACTTATTGATTAAGTAAAGTTCAACTGTTTCACTATAATTGACTCCTCATCCTTTCCCACCATTCATCTTTGCACCTAACAGTCCTGGCGTCACGAACACCAGTCCTTGACTACCATCTGGCTGGTGATTCCTGAAACAGAGAGTGCCCCGGAGGATTTAGTGCTGTATTCCCCTTTACTGCACGCCGGCCTAGGGAAGTACAGAACAGTGAGTACAACTACCACCCCCATCAGCTCACCATACACTACTCTCACATACAGCCCCTGCGGGCCGGTCGCTGCATAAAATTGGCGTCATGAACAGGATACCAATCCTTTGTGCATTATGAGAATAAGTCCTACTTGCTTTAAAAGAGAGTTTACATGTTACACGCCTTTACTGTGCTGGATAATTGTTTAAATAGCTTGAAAACTATACAGGGATACTATACAAGACCCCTGCTGGCAAATCGCATTGCTAAAAGTGAGAAAACCGTATATTTCTGTATCAACTACACTGTTTGCAGTCAGTGAACAGACTCTTGTATTGTACTTAAAATGGCCGCCTGAAGGCTTTACTATATTATTGCTGCGCCATCCGGGAGAAGAACGCCCTCTCTGGAGCTGGAAAAGAAAAGACAGCCCCTTTAGGCAAACTAACTGTTTAACCATGTGCCTGACCTGACACTTCTTCAGTATTTACAAACCGGCGCCTCCCCTATGCAAAATGTACCTAGGGGAACGAGAAGAGCGTGATGTGCGTGTGCACCCAAGAAATCCTGCGAGACTACGCGGATAAGAGAAAGAAGTGAAAGAGACAAAATGTCAGAAGCAGGCGCTGATCCTGCATCCGAGGCTGCGCCTGACCGAGCGGAGGAAAGTCGCCTTACTGCACCTGAGATGGAGTGCCTGACTGCTTTGGCGGAGAGCGGAGAGGATGCAGTACTGCAGGCCCGACTACGAGAATTCTGTGACTGGCACTGGAGGGATCGTGGCATGGATTCACCACTTAGACTGCCTACTATTGCAGATCAGAGCCCCTGCGGGCAAAATACTTCCCCCAAGACTGCCGCAAGGTCCGGTTCGGATCAAGTCCCAGGAGTGCTGCTGTTGGTGGAGCTTTATCCTTATATGCCTCCCATGTTGAAATTAGAACCACACGACTCACGCGGACCCATGCGTGTAGCAAGTACAATGAGGATTTGACCCGTAAGCTAATGGAGGAACCCCAGGAGTCACTCCAAGGTCCCGTATGAAAACTGGGCCCGGTTCTATCCTTCGGCAAGCAAAGAGGCTTTGAATTTATCCGCGATTTAGAGACTGAGCGAGACTATTATGTAAATCGCTGTTCTGTAAAAAGGAAACCTCTCCCCAGCTGGCTCCATAGCTTGTATGCCAATTAAATAATTGAGTTCACTCCTGCAGAGGGCACTCGCGGTCCCTATGCCACAGGAGTGGTACGGCCCATGCCAAAGGCTGAGTCCTGGGAACCCACGCCAGAACCAGAGACTGAAGAGGAAGAGGAAGTAGAGATGCAATGCACACCTGTAAGGCCGACTGCAAAGTACATGCCACCTTTGTTCCTAGCCAGTACCAATATGCCATTGGAATAGCTGGTACTATCATACCGTGGCAACCAGAAATCACCACTAAGGATCTTGAGGAACCTCCCAACTCCAGGTCCAAGAAAAAGCAGCCACGGGAGCCAGCAGAACCGGTTGGCACTGCTGAGGCAACCGAGGAGTATTTGCGGCGCCTGCTCCAGCTGACAATTAAACGCTATCAAGACTCTTGTTGATTTTCCCACCTCAGTATTTAAGGAGGCAACGCCAACCAAAAGCTCTATCTTTGAGACACCAAAATCTGCTGTCATACCTGTGCCAGCAGCAGCTGAGAAGAAACTTGCCATTATGGAACCACCTAAACAAGGGCTTGCACCCGTGACCTTAAAGTAACCTACCATGTCCTTCTGGAATGGTCTCTGGATGAATCAGACTCAGGGAGCCCACTGGACATGGATGTCCCGTCCTCCCCAGATCCCTATCCCTAAATAGGCTGGTTGGTCCAAATTATATCAGCTATCAAAAAAAAAAAAAAAGAAAAGAAGAGAGAGAGAGAGACTAACTATTTTGAGTTAAAATGGCAGTTCCCTAAGCCACGTCAAGAGGTCTTAACGCCGCCGGGTTAGGTATATGGTGTGCACTTAGTGTTGAGGATACATCTACAAATATCTATTGATTACGAAGTGCACAGTGTATTAGTATCTAACAAATGCTATATTGAAGGACTCTACAGACGGCACTTTTAATCCCCCTCTCTTTGGATACATCGAGGATTTATTTAGGACTGTGCTGGCTAGAAACTATCTTATTCTCCACAGGTGGATCCACAAACATTATGTATGCTACAAAGTAACAAAGTCTATCTATTTTCCCTCAAGTAGATATATTATTGCAGAAGCTATAGACTATCTTTAACCGCTACCACCTCCACTGTTATTAATGCACTTTGTTTTGCATATTGCTGCTATTTTTATAATTTAGAGTATTGGTGTTGAATGTCCTAAATTAATCTACCCTATTGTAATTCAACTTTATTTTATTGCATTTTATTCAACTTTGTTTTATCAGAATATTTACTAATTAAAGCATTTGTCCTCATATCCTAGGTGTGCCCAGTCTTTTTATCTATAATTTTTTACTCTATTCAACAGTGGGGTGACACTGTGGGACTGTGAGCACCCTTGTTTGGAGGATCAGCATTCCTGTGCATCTCCTTCACTATCTTTATTGATATTAACCATACAGGATTTCCTGATGACTTTTTATTTCTTTTTAAAACCCAAGTTGCGCCAAAGTTTGCTCCATGTTTATTCCCTTTTCACTCCCTTCTCAGGTTGTCTGAGACTTTCAACTCTTGTGCCCAGAAGGACTTTTCTTCTGTGTGTTATCTTATGCAACGCACATTCTTTTAATCGAGGACTTTGCGCTTTAACCCTTTGGATTACCAAATATCTTATACCCCAAATCAGGGATGAACTTTATCTCAGTACTTTGTCATAGACTTTATTGCCCCCCCCCCCAAAAAAAAAAATAAAAAAAAATGAGATCAACGCCCATGTTTGTCACCGTCAAGCACTGACGTTACAATGCTCAATGTCACCCTTGCACCAAGAGAGACGAAAAAAAAGAAAGATGTTTTAATAGAAATGTATTGTTATGCATAACCCTTTGCTCATATGTGGTAATCTAAGTGCCATAATAGTACTTTGTAACAGTGATTTTATGCATATTTGTGTGTGCGGCGTATGTTTTCTATCCTTCAGGTGACGGTGTAGAGATCCACAGCATCTAGCAAGTTAATGCAGAGGACGGCTTAACTTAAAGCAGTGGGTAATGCAGTGTCGCACTCAGTGAAGGGCACTTCAAACTTTTGACATGTGTGTCTAATGTATTTCTGTATATCCCTGTAATTCCTATTAACAGGCTGTTATAGGTCATTACATCTATTCGCCCCTAGGTGGTGCTGGCACTACTCATAAATATATATAGTCTGGGGTGTGTACAAAGTATAGACAGATATAGAGACAAGGACAACACCTTGAATTACAATCATCAAGCCTGTTACTAGGAATGCAGCTGAATTCTTATTTATATTATTGCTTCACCATATCTATGGACTGTACTGACTACCTGAAGATAACTAATTGATCAAGTAAAGTTGAACTGTTTCACTATTTCTGACTCCTCATCCTTTCCCACCATTCATCTTTGCACCTAACGGTGCTGGTGTCACGCACACCAGGGTCCCAGCCTCCAAAGCACCCTAAACACCAAAACCATCAAAGGTACCTCGACTACCATCTGGCTGGTGATTCCTGCAACAAAGAGTGCCCGGGAGGATTTAGTGCTGTCCTACCCTTTACCCAGGGAACTACAGAATAGTGAGTACAACTTCCACCCCCATCGGCTCACCATACACTACTCTCACATACAGCCCCTGCGGCCCGATCGCTGCAAGGACCTTCATTGTTTTCTTCTAAACCAAAGGTCCCCAACAACCTTTTGTACCTTGTCAGCTGCAACTAACTTTGAATAGTAGCGTGGAGCGAGATTTAATAAAAAAAAAAAAAAAAAAAGGAGGTGATATATTAAAGAGGTTATCAAATCCTATAAAAAGCCCCCCAATATGCCGCCCCCCCCACACTGAATATATTTACATGGGTCCCCGCTCCCTGCGCAGCTCCTGGTCCCCGCACCGCCGCTGCAGCTTCTCCCCGCACATGGATGAAAATCTCCGGTTTGGGGGGGGGGTGGGGAAGGGAGCAGCCAATGGCAGGCGGGGCCGGGGTTGAGCATTTGTAGCATCGCATATGACGCCAGGGAGGCTTGTCCCCGTCCCCCTCTGCCATTGGCTGCTCCCCCAGACACCAGATGTGTGGCAGAAGATCCCTTTGATTGGCAAAAACCTGGGTGTTTCCCTTACAACCTAAAAATACAAATGAGCCAATAGGATTCTGACATACAGATTTCCAGTCTTCACAACATACCATCTGGACACAATTAAGATACTCTAGTGCAGGAAAACCAAAGCAAAGTAAATTATTTGTCTAGATACATGACATCCCCTCTATAACCACCTAGCTTTTATACCAAATATTGCAACCTTGATATATTCAAGATTTATTTATGTTGAATTAATCCTACTATATCCTGAAGTTTTCACACTGGCCACTAAGTCTAATATTTAGTGCCAATTCTTGGCCTGTACAGATCACTTTACTGCAGTTATATTTTATTCTAATGCCTGTATTACAGATTGAGCAAGAAATTGTCGGAAGGGAAGTGTTCCCTCCCGGCAAATTGCTTGCTACCTAGCAGAGGAGACCACTACTACTACAAGCAGCGATCTCCTCTGCAACATTGGGAGGAGCAATCTCTATGACATCGCTTGTCTCCATACTGTTTAGTGGTTTGCTGTCGGCAGATCATTATTAGACAGCACGATCTGCCGCCAGCGAGCACTGATTTTTAAGCATGCTTAAAAATCTGAATTTCCCTATGAACGAGCAAACGCAATCGGTGGCAGTATTACACTGCAAGATACAGTTATATACAATGGTGGATCAGTCAGCTCCCTACTCTGCCATTTAGTCTGTGACCCCTACAATTGGCAGATTGTAAGTGGGAGATCCACTTACTCCCACTTGCACTCTGTGGGCATGAAAGAAGATTTTAAATAGCATTATCTGTCGTACAAAGAAATGGGTTAGGGTGCATTCATATGACCGTAGTATTTTGCGGATCTGCAGTTTTGGAAGCCCTAACGTCTCCTCCCACTTTTTAAGTCACTCCTGGTTTTGTCTTCTAAAACTGCATACAGAAACGTCACAGTGTTGCTGTAGTCTTAGGCATTCACCAGACACCGCCAAAATCTGAGTAAGATGGCAGAAAAAAGGTGCAAGTTTGCAGGTGCAGACCAACCCAGTTGACCAAAGGTAAGCAGATAGGATAATAAAAGTAGATATAGTCAAATATAGCAGTATACATATATAATAAAAAACTGCAGACAAGAGGTTAAAGAGAAGAACAAACCGAGATCCAAACCTGGAGTGTGAAAATGTAGCCAAGTCAGTAGACAAGAGATTAATCAGCGGAATTAGCCAAAGTCTAAACCTGGAGAGTACAGATAAACCCAATTCAGCAATCAAGAAGTTAATCAGTAGAACAAGCCAAGGTCAACCCTGGAGAGTACAGATAAAGAAAAATCTGTAGATGAGAGGTTAATCAGTGGAACTAACAAAGGTCAGTACATAAAGGGTTAATGAGCAGGTCTTGAGTTCAGGCAAAAAGCACAGAAGCACACACAGAGCCAAGACAGTATACAAAATAACAGGCACTGAGCAGTAAGTAAGGTCTGGCAAAATAACTCTTCACGTGCAACTGAGACATGACAGAAGTGTTTTCAGGCATTAGTTACCCATAAATAAAAAAGGACAGGCAAATCAGTCCACAACTTTGGTAGAAGTAAAAACGAAGATTAAAGGGTCACTAAGTTTTCAAAAAACTTTTGATACAGACATATCAAAAGTTTGGATCAGTGGGGCCTGAGAGCGGAGACCCCCACCGATGTCTCTATCTCATTGCTGCATGAGATGGGCTCTCTAGAAGTCTAAAGGCCTGTCTCTTAATATTAGTTTAATCTCAAAAGTAGAGCATAGAAAAAGGGTAGAATGTGGTGAAACTAATGTAAAAAAGGTCACTAAGTTTTCCAAAAACGTTTGAAATGTCGTAGAGACATATAAGTTTAGATCGGTGGGGGTCCGCACTCTCTCCCCCCACCGATCTAAACTTATATGTCTCTACGACATATCAGTTTTTTGAAATCTTAGTGACCTTTTTTACATTAGTTTCACCACATTCTACACTTTTTCTATGCTCCACTTTTGAGATTAAACTAATATTAAAACTTAATTGTTATTCAGTCATCAAATGACTCACTGAGTGACCTACAAAGTCCTGTCTCTATAGCTGTACTGCTGTATAACTCACTCGTCTCTGCACGGTCTAATCTGAGCACTTTAATTTAGGGACTTTAATGAGAATGGTTTTATAGGTCAAACAGCTGTATACAGAATGAGGGCTAACCAGCTTGAAACAGCTGTATGAAAGTTAGAAGAAATGGCTCCATGATTTAAAGGATAACTGTCATTTTTATTTTATTTGCTAGTTTATTAGAGCTGGCATGTATACTAGAGTAAGTTTGTCAATGATTGTCAAAAGATCTGTAATTACCTTATAATAACAGCTTACATTAATGTCCTCTGTCCCTTTCCACTGCTCCCTTAAAAGGCCGTTACTAGGGCTTGTCTGTCTCCCAACTAATGTAAACAGAAGACAGAGGGGCGGTCCTTCACACTGCATTCATGCATTAGGCTTCAGAGTGAGGAGGCGTGTCTCTCGGTAATCCAATCTGATTGGCTGGCAGGGAGCTGCTGGCTACAACAAGTGTGTATGGGAAGTGAGGGAAAGCAGTTTTGGCCTCAGAGAACTGGCAGAGGAGCCATCTTGAGAAGGACCTCATATTGTAAATGTTTAAACAGCCGTAACTAAGGGAAAACCAGATTCATCCAAGACACGGATGAACCTGAGTCTCCACAGGCCTAGCTGCAGGGAAAAGTGGACGACTGAATACAGCATCAGAGTCGGCAGGTAAAAACACCAGAAACACACTTACCTGCCGCAGCCACCACAACTGGAACCTGTGCATAAGTACAGGTGCCCACACACCAAATAGGACACTGTACAAACAACCGCCATGGGGGCGGCTTGTGCACCCTCGTGTGCGAATCTGTTCCTGGGGCTGTGGGAGAGGGACCTTTTCCTGTCAGACAGACAAACCATCATGGACCGCGCCACTCTTTGGGTGCGGTACAATGATGGCGTCTTTTTTATCTGACAGGGAACTAAGGGACAATTACATGAGTTCTTTAAGATTTTAAACAACAATTCTAGGAACATTAAACTTACTTATACGTATCTTAAGCAGAGAGTGGATTTTCTAGATGTATTCATCATTCGTCAACACTGGGGGTCATATTAACCACCTCCGGACCGCCTAACGCACGGATGCGTCCGGAAGGTGGTTGATTCATTCCTCCTGGACGCATCCGTGCGTCATCTCGCGAGACGCGAGATTTCGGTCAGAGCCGGCCCGCGCATGCGCATCGTGGGCCGGCAAAAGTTAAAGGAGTATTTCGTCAGCAACCTGCCAGCCAATGATCGTCGCTGGCGGGTTGCTGATTTTTAAAAAAATCCAATCAGAAGCCAGATAACAGATCATATTAGTAAATATGATCTGTTATATGGCTGCCCTGCTCCTCTGCTGGTCCTTTTCGTCGGTTGGATCCAGCAGAGGAGCAGGCTTCACAGTGAGTAGCACCAACACTACACTTTAGCCCCAGATCACCCCCTGCACCCCAATTAACCCTTTGATCACCCCTTTGATCGCCCCTGTCAATCACTAGTGAAAGGAAAAAAGTGATCAGTGTAAACTGTCACTTTTTTTTTTCACTGGTATTGACTGTTAGGTTTTAGGGATAGTTTAGGCCCCTTGGTTAGGTAGTTTAGGGATCAGTTAGCGCCCAGCCCACCGCACCGCAGTCCCTTATTCGCTGATTAGCGTATCGCTAATCAGCATTTGTACTTTTATAGTATCTGTAAGTGATCAAAACTGATCACGGTCAGATCTATAATAGTATTAGTGTCACTTTAGTTCGCCCTCCACCCAAAACGCAGTGTTTACCCGATCAGGCCTGATCGGTCGCCCACACGTGCGTTCACCCACGCCCGCCCCACCGCAGTGACAAAAATTATTCTTTTTTGATCACTGCACATTCACTTTACACGCGCTGCGGCGATAAAAAAATCAGTTTTGATATTTTTTATCAACCGCAGCGGCCTCCGGTACTTCGCTAGCCTCCCATTTGTAAGACAGCCTTGCTTTTTTTCTTGGGTAGTCTCAGGGAATACCCCTAAATTTAGTTGCCCAAATGTCAAACAGGGGGTATTCTTCTGAAGAGGCCTACAGGCTTCTGACCCAGTCGGATGAGGAATGGGAACCCTCATCTGATGAATCTAGCGGGTCAGAATATGAACCTGTAGAAAGCAGTGGCACTCTGACCCAAAGTTCGGACGAGGAGGCTGAGGTCCCTGATAGCACCAGGCGTACCCGGCCCCGTGTCGCTAGACCACAGGTTGCGCAGGATCCGCTTCAAGGGCAGCAGAGTGGGGCTGGCGCTGTCGGATTACGTGGTGAGGCATACACCAGCAGCGCAGCCCTTCCTGGACCTAGTACCAGCACTGCCGTACAACATGGTGAAGTAGGCGAGCACCAGAAGGGCAGTTGAAGCTGGTACGGTGGCACGTGCAGTAGTTACCCCGTCGCAGCCACCGCAAAGACGGGCCCGTAGAGCCCCTAAAATCCCTGAGGTGCTGGCAAACCCTGATTGGCAGTCCCCAACTTCAGCCGCACCTGTAGTTCCCCCTTTCACCGCCCAGTCTGGAGTTCGGGTTGAGACAGCTCAGATCGGTTCGGCCCTGGGATTTTTTGGGCTGTTCTTGACTGCGGAGCTCTTAGACTTAGGCAGAAACAAATCGGTATGCCACACAATTTATAACCGCCAACCCGGGAAGCTTTTATGCCCAGCCTTTCCGGTGGAAACCAGTCCAAGTTTCCGAAATTAAAATTTTTCTGGGCCTTCTCCTCAACATGGGTCTAACTAAAAAGCATGAATTGCGGTCATATTGGTCCACGAACCCAATTCATCACATGCCCATGTTCTCTGCTGCTATGTCCAGGACACGATTTGAGACCATCCTGCGTTTCCTGCACTTTAGCGACAACACCACCTCCCGTCCCAGAGGCCACCCAGCTTTTGACCGGCTCCACAAAATTCGGCCCCTCATAGACCATTTCAACCAGAAATTTGCAGATTTGTATACCCCAGAGCAAAACATCTGCGTAGACGAGTCCCTAATACATTTTACCGGGCGCCTTGGCTTCAAACAATACATCCCAAGCAAGCGCGCCCGGTATGGGGTCAAATTGTATAAGCTCTGTGAAAGGGCCACAGGCTATACCCACAAATTTCGTGTCTATGAGGGAAAAGATCAGACCCTGGAGCCGGTCGGTTGCCCTGACTACCTGGGGAGCAGTGGGAAGACAGTCTGGGACTTGGTGTCACCCTTATTCGGCAAGGGGTACCATCTTTATGTGGACAATTTCTACACAAGTGTGGCCCTCTTTAGGCATTTGTTTCTAGAACAGATTGGCGCCTGTGGCACCGCGCGAACTAGTCGCGCGGGCTTCCCCCAACGGCTCGTTACCACCCGTCTTGCAAGGGGGGAGAGGGCTGCCTTGTGTAACGAAGAACTGCTCGCGGTGAAATGGAGAGACAAGCGTGACGTTTACATGCTCTCCTCCATTCACGCAGACACGACAATCCAAATTGAGCGAGCAACCCGTGTCATTGAAAAGCCCCTCTCAGTCCACGACTATAACCTTCACATGGGAGGGGTGGACTTCAATGACCAGATGTTGTCTCCGTATTTAGTGTCCCGCAGAACCAGACGCTGGTATAAGAAGGTGTCTGTATATTTGATTCAATTGGCTCTGTATAATAGTTTTGTTCTCTACAGTAAGGCTGGGAGAACACGATCCTTCCTCAAATTTCAGGAAGAGATCATCGAGAACCTCCTGTACCCAGGAGGTTCCGTGGCCCCATCCACCAGTGTAGTTAGCCGTCTACACGAGCGACATTTCCCCAATGTCGTTGCCGGTACCTCAACCCAACCGTCACCCCGAAAAAGATGTTGTGTCTGTAGCAGGAGTGGAATAAGGCGTGACACCCGCTATTTCTGTCCTGACTGTCCTGACCACCCTGCCCTATGCTTAGGGGAGTGTTTCCGGAAGTACCACACACAGGTACACCTAGCATAGGGATCACATCTCACCAGGACAGGCACACAGGGCTATTAGGGCCCATTCACATACAGCTGCTGCAAACCTCTCCTTTCACCTGGGACAAAGTGCATAACGCACTTCGCCACATCTTTGGGCGATTTGCGCTTTGCACATTGTCCCATGGGGAAGGAGAGGTTTGTCCTATAAAGGTAAAAAACAAAAAACAAAAAAAAAATCACCAGTAAGCAAAAAGGTTGTTCAGTTCAAAAAGTTAAAGTTTACATGTTCTGTTCAAAAGTTAATAAAATTGTTGCGTTGCGGCCTGTTTTTTTTTTTTTTTTTTACCTTCCAGGTGGACCAACCGATCGACTAGCTGCAGCACTGATGTGTATTCTGACAGAAGCATTGCGCTGCTGTCAGATTACACACAAGTCGGTGTATGTGGCGCTGCAAGACGAGATTTCTCCTATGCAGTAAAAGATACGTTTGCCGAGGCATACGAGCTGAGGAGGAGGTGGTGTTCCTATGCTTTGGCAAACACTTTGTATATAAAAAAAAAACCCCGGCAATGATTTATTCATCCACATCGATTGATGCGAATGGAGAAATCTGGTTTGCCAGGGCATACGAGCTAAGTGGGTATGGATGTTGGGCGGAGCTCCTATGTCCTGGCAGATGCCTTTCCCCTCGTTTTTTTTTTTGGCAGAGATTTTTTTATCCACATTGATCAATGCGAATGAAGAAATCTGTGCCGTTCATTTTTTTTCTTTCAGCCCAGAGGCTGAACGGAAAAATAAATCTCATTACCTGTATGCTCAATATAAGGAGAATAGCAGAAACTCCTAATGCTGGCTATACATGTAATGATTGCGGAGACCCTCAAATGCCAGGGCAGTACAAACACCCCACAAATGACCCCATTTTGGAAAGAAGACACCCCAAGGTATTCCGTGAGGGGCTTATTGAGTCCATGAAAGATTGAAATTTTTGTCCCAAGTTAGCGGAATGTGAGACTTTGTGAGAAAAAACAAAAAAAAAATCAATTTCCGCTAACTTATGCAAAAAAATAATAATTTTGATGAACTCGCCAGGCCCCTCATTGAATACCTTGGGGTGTCTTCTTTCCAAAGTGGGGTCACATGTGGGGTATTTATACTGCCCTAAAGCGTGAGAAGAAGTCTGGGATCCAAATGTCTAAAAATGCCCTCCTAAAAGGAATTTGGGCCGCTTTGCGCATCTAGGCTGCAAAAAAGTGTCACACATGTGGTATCGCCGTACTCAGGAGAAAATGGGGAATGTGTTTTGGGGTGTCATTTTACATATACCCATGCTGGGTGAGATAAATATCTTGGTCAAATGCCAACTGTGTATAAAAAAAATGGGAAAAGTTGTCTTTTGCCAAGATATTTCTCTCACCCAGCATGGGTATATGTAAAATGACACCCCAAAACACATTCCCCAACTTCTCCTGAGTACGGAGATACCAGATGTGTGACACTTTTTTGCAGCCTAGGTGGGCAAAGGGGCACACATTCCAAAGTGCACCTTTCGGATTTCACCGGTCATTTTTTACAGATTTTGATTGCAAACTTCTTCTCACACATCTGGGCCCCTAGAATGCCAGGGCAGTATAACTACCCCACAAGTGACCCCATTTTGGAAAGAAGACACCCCAAGGTATTTTGTGATGAGCATAGTGAGTTCATGGAAGTTTTGATTTTTTGCCACAAGTTAGTGGAATATGAGACTTTGTAAGAAAAAAAAAAAAATCATCATTTTCCGCTAACTTGTGACAAAAAATAAAAAGTTCTATGAACTCACTATGCCCATCAGTGAATATCTTAGGGTGTCTACTTTCTGAAATGGGGTCATTTGTGGGATGTTTGTACTGTATGGGCATTGTAGAACCTCAGGAAACATGACAGGTGCTCAGAAAGTCAGAACTGCTTCAAAAAGCAGGAATTCACATTTTTGTACCATAGTTTGTAAATGCTATAACTTTTACCCAAACCATTTTTTTTGACCCAAACATTTTTTTTTTATCAAAGACATGTAGAACAATAAATTTTGCGAAAAATTTATATATGGATGTCGTTTTTTTTAGCAAAATTTTACAACTGAAAGTGAAAAATTTCATTTTTTTGCAAAAAAATCATTAAATTTCGAATAATAACAAAAAAAAGTAAAAATGTCAGCAGCAATGAAATACCACCAAATGAAAGCTCTATTAGTGAGAAGAAAAGGAGGTAAAATTCATTTGGGTGGTAAGTTGCATGACCGAGCAATAAACAGTTAAAGTAGTGTAGTGCAGAAGTGTAAAAAGTGGCCTGGTCATTAAGGGGGTTTCAGCTAGTGGGGTTGAAGTGGTTAAGATGTATGTACACCGTAAGGAGACTGCTGTAAATGCATACTTTCATGCAACCTCTTTACATCCTAGAAACACGATCAATGCTATTCCGGTTGGTCAATTCGTACGTATCCATCGGATATGTTCTGATGATGTCACTTTTGAAAAACAAGCCAGTGATTTGAAGAATCGCTTCCTTAGAAGAGGCTACAGCCACGATCTATTAAGAAAGCATATTGGAGAGCAAAGACACAGAAAGAAGTGGATCTATTACAATCAAGAAAGGACAAAGTATCCAATAATAAAATCTGGTATGTACCGGTAACTACATACCATTCTCGTTGGGAGAAAATAAGGAAACTCTTGGCTGAATATTGGCCTATATTATTGACAGATCCTATTTTGGAGAAACTTTTATCCACACGACCTATGATCGCGGCCCGTAGAGCACGCTACGTGATAATTTGGTGAAAAATTATCTTCAACCATTACCTCCCCAGCTTTTTGATGGACAAGGTATACCAAAAATCGGTTTCAGACCTTGCGGCAGATGCGTTGCATGCCCTAATATGGAGCGGGCAGATGTATTTGTGGATTCCTCTGGGAAGAAGTCCTTTAAAATTAACCATTTTCTTACGTGTTCAAGCTCCAGGGTAATCTATTACGCGTCATGCCCATGCTTTAAAATATATGTGGGTTTGACAACACGCAAATTGAAAGTTTGCGTACGTGAACATGTAAAAGACATTATCAACGTATGAGAAACAAATGGGAACGAAGTACTCAAACCAATTGCTAGACATTTTAAAGAGTTTCATTCATGTAATCCAAGATTTTTTAACATTTTATTTTGTCATTTAATATGTTTTCTCTTAGGATGTGATGTTTATTTATCCACTAATCTGACCTTCTGCGTTGTGTGGACAACAGGAATTTATTATTTATTATTTTTTTCTTCATTTTTTAATGTATTCATGAATTTTTTCACTGTGGTCATCATTGGGCTCACACCCATGTTTTTTATTCTGTATACATTTTTTCACCACTTCATCTTATATGCACTTCACTTATGCTTTTTAGAGGTATCACTTGATAGGATGAACATACCTTTTTTACTTATTTATTATACAGTAATACACATTATCACATTTCTTTTTCTTTCACAGTTGTTTGTACATCGCAATTTTTAACACTTGCGTATATTTTTTTGCACGTTTTTCTTTGCACTTCTTCCTCATCCCCCTTATTTTCCACCCCTCTTTCCTCCTCCCTCCCCTCCTCTTCCACCCCTTTCCTTACCTCTCCTTTTTCCCTCCTCTCCTCTTTCTATCTTTCATACTTATGAATTATATATTCTTTACCAATATATTTATTTATATTATATTCATCATTAATTTTTCTGGGTAATTATTTATAATTGTTGTGGACCTTATGTACTTAATTTGCACTTTATAATCAGGCACTGTTCCCTGACTTTGTGATATTCACACATCTACACTGTTATATGTGTATATATGGTGTTACACATTTGCGGACAAGAATAGGACATGTTCTATAGGCTCTACAAAAAACGCAGTGTTCGCCCGATCAGGCCTGATCTTGTGCGCATACTTGCATTCAGTCTTCCCCACCGCAGTGACCGAATTTTCTTTTTCTGATCACTGCAAAAACACCGTAAAATCGCTGCAGCGCTATAAAGATCACTTGTTTCAAGGGGACTAACACCTGGACTGTGGCATGCCGGAGGGGGATCCATGGCAAAACTCCCATGGAAAATTATATCGTTGACGCAGAGTTGGGTTTTAATCCATAAAGGGCATAAATCACCTAACAATCCTACATTTTTTTGAACAACGTGGTTTAAAACATCCAGTGTGTGTATACGATCAGGTATGATGTTGTATCGATCAGGTAGTGTAAGGCTTACGCCCACTTCACAGACATTGACAGACCAAACTCCTCTTTTAATGCACCGCAAACAGTCCATTTGCCAAACCGCAAACTCCCCATTTGCACAAGGTTGGTTACCAAGCTAGCCATGTCCCGTTGATGTCATTGAAGGTTTCTTCCTCCACTCAGCCAAGTACAACACCAAGGGTCCCCAAAAGGTGAATTGAATAGATTTTTCAAATGGGGAGATGGATAAAAAAACGCTGGCTCCCTCCACTTTGTTTGAATCCACGGTCACAGCGTCTGCGCCGTGCAATTTACTGTCACACCCGATATGAGTGGTATTTTCTGTAGTATTATTCTCATCAGTTTAATCCTTGTTGCGTCCCCAATCTGGGGTCCATTTATTGAATTGATTTTTCGAACGAGGAGATGGTTAAAAAAACGCTGGCTCCCTACCCTTTGTTTGAATCCACGGTCACTGCGTCTGCGCCGTGCAATTTACTGTCACATCCGATATGAGTGGTATTTTCTGTACTTCTCTTCTCATCAGTTTAATCCCTGTTATGTGCCATATCAGGGATTGCCTTTTGTGAAAAAAAAATTTGGCCGGGTACCTTCGACTGCCTTCACAGTGACAGACCAAACTCTGATACACCAAACTGAATTGATTTTAGGAACCGGGAGATAGAAAAAGCAGCTTGGTCGGTCCTCTTACTCCCAAGTTGGGGCACTGCGCTTGCACGGAGCAATGTGCTGTGACACCCTATATGAGTGGTGTCTTAACTAGTACTATTCCTATCAGTTTAATCCCTGCTACGTCCCCTATCCGGGGACGTGTGTCAAATTGATTAACCATTGTCGAATTAACGAACCATTACGACATCCTGAAATAATTTTGTTCTGAGCTCTGTACTTGCTTTGTATTGGAATTGATGGGGATTTTTTAAATTGTCTGCATTATTTCTAATAAACTATTAAGAGACTTTATTATGATTTTTTTATTTTATGTATTAAAAAACCATACAACTTTTTTCTATGAAAAATTATCCAGCCGATCGCTTTTAGTCTGATTATAATGAAGCAACGGCCTTATCATCTGTGGTGTGGCAACATTGCCAACACACTCATAGAGGTTATGATCGCTTCATTGTGATACGCAAGCCCCTTCACCACAACAAGGTACCGATCACGAAGGGGAATTGACACATGTATGTGCCTTTTTTTTTGTTTTGTTTTTGCAGCCACAGTGCAGCACCAGAGGCCAGAAAAATTAGGCATGTACACATGCCTGAAAAATTAGGTATTGTTGCAGCTGCTGCTGTAGCAGCGGACGAAAAAAAATAATGTTTTCCAGGCAGAAAGGTGACTAAAATATTGCGGCTTGAACCCTAGTTGGTGGCGGAGAATTCGCGAAAGACATCCGGTATGCAGACATTAAATACAGCAGTGTGGGGACCATTTTGAGGCCAAGGCATGTCATCAGGCCTTTTGTTAGTCAAACGTATCCCCCACTGTCAGTCCCTTCGGGATCCATGCCTCATTCATCTTAATGAAGGTGAGGTAATCAACACTTTTTTGACCGAGGCGACTTCTTTTGTCAGTGACAATGCCTCCTGCTGCACTGAAGGTCCTTTCTGACGGGGGCAGGCCAGGCCAGACGGGGCAGGCCAGAAGTTCTATTGCAAACTGGGATAGCTCAGGCCACAGGTCAAGCCTGCACACCCAGTAGTCAAGGGGTTCATCGCTCCTCAGAGTGTCGATATCCGCAGTTAAGGCGAGGTAGTCTGCTACCTGTTGGTCGAGTCGTTCTCTAAGGCTGTATCACAAAGGGCTGTGGCGATGTGTAGGACTGAAAAAGCTCTGCATGGCCTCCATCAACAACACATCTGTAAAGCATCCTGTCCTTGCCCCCGTGGTCGTGGTAGGAGGAGGATTACTTTCACCTCTTCCCCAGTTAGATTCCCGTTGCGCTGTGACATCCCCCTTATAAGCTGTGTAAAGCATAATTTTTTGTTTGGTTTTGAACTGCTGCATCCTTTCTGACTTTCGGTAATTTAGTAATATTTCCGCAACTTTCTGCTTATACCAGGGGTCTAGTAGCGTGGCCACCCAGTATAGGTCATTCTCCTTCATCCTTTTTATACGAGCGTCCCTCAACAGACATGACAGCATGAAAGCCCCCATTTGCACAAGGTTGGATGCCGAGCTACTCATTTCCCGTTTCTCCTCCTCACTGATGTCATTGACGGTCTGTTCTTCCCCCCAGCCACGTACAACACCGGGGGGTCCCAGATAGGTGACAACAACGAGCACGCTGGGATGCCTGCTATGGTTGGTCTTCGTCCTCCTCAAAGCCACATTCCTCCTCTGACTCCTCTTCCTCATACTCCTCTTGCAGCGTTGTCGCAGGTCCGGCAAGCGATGATGACAAGGCTGTTTCTGGTGGTGATGGTGACCACAACTCTTCCTCTTCACGCTCATCTACAGCCTGATCCAGCACTCTTCGCAGGGCACACTCCAGGAAGAAAACAAATGGGATGAGGTCACTGATGGTGCCTTCGGTGCGACTGACTAGGTTTGTCACCTCCTCAAAAGGACGCATGAGCCTACAGGCATTGCGCATGAGCGTCCAGTAACGTGGCAAAAAAATTCCCAGCTCCGCAGAGGCTGTCCTAGCACCCCGGTCATACAAATACTCATTGAAGGCTTTTTCTTGTTGGAGCAGGCGGTCGAACATTAGGAGTGTTGAATTCCAACATGTCGGGCTGTCGCAAATCAAGCGCCTCACTGGCATGTTGTTTCGGCGCTGAATGTCTGAAAAGTGTTGTACTATGAGATTCAACACATGTGCCAAGCACGGCACATGTGACAACTTGCCCAAATTAAATTCCGCCAACAAATTGCTTCCATTGTCACACACCACTTTGCTGATCTCCAGTCGGTGCGGGGTCAGCCACTGATCCACCTGTGCGTTCAGGGTGGACAGGAGTGCTGGTCCGGTGTGGCTCTCTGCTTTCAGGCAAGTCAACCCCAAGACAGCGTGACACTGTCGTATCCGGGATGTGGAATAGCCCTTGGGGAGCTGGGGGGATTCAGTTGATGTGCAGCCAGACGCCGCTGCAGAAGATGACTCAGCCGAGGAGGTTATCGAAGAGGATGGAGTAGAGGAGGTGGGAGTAGGCCTGCCTGCAAGTCGTGGTGGTGTCACCAACTCCGCTGCAGAGCCACACATTCCATGCTTGGCAGCCGTCAGCAGGTTGACCCAATGCGCAGTGTACGTGATATACCTGCCCTGACCATGCTTTGCAGAGCAGGTATCAGTGGTCAGATGGACCCTTGCCCCAACACTGTATGCCAGAGATGGCATGACTTCCTGTTCAATCATTGAGTAGAGGTTTGGGATTGCCTTTTTTGAAAAAAAAATTCGTCCGGGTACCTTCCACTGTGGTGTCCCAATAGCGACAAATTTTTTGAAGGCCTTAGACTCCACCAGCTGGTATGGTAAAAGTTGGCGGGCTAAGAGTTCTGTCAAGCCAGCTGTCAGACTCCAGGCAAGGGGGTGACTCTGTGACATTGGCTGGCTGACCCCGGGTGCCGATACATGCTGTCTGACTGTGCCACTAGCTCCTTGCGACGACCTCCCCCTGCTTCCAACTCGTCTCCTCCTTCTCTCTGTCTCCCCTTCAGAACTTTCCCCCTCTTCTTCTTCTCTTCGAGCAGGCACCCACGTGGCATCCACGGACACATCGTCATCATCAACCGCTTCACTTGTATCTGACACCTCAGCAAAGGAAGCAGCAGCGGGTACAACATCATCATCATCATCACACTGTACATCCATGTGTCTAATGCTGCCTGACTGAGACATATCCCTGTTATCTACAGCCTCTGACAATAATGGTTGTGCATCACTAATTTCATCCAACTCTGAGGCATCAAGTGAAGCGGCTGTGGTGGCTGTGGTGGTAGTGGTGGTGGTGGTGGGGGCGGGCGGGCGGGAGAGTGGTAACTTGAGAGCAGGTGACCAAAGCTGAGCTGGAGGAGGATGGTGCGTCAAGGTTCTTAGCGGAAGCTGTTGAAGATTGGATGTCCTGTGTAAGTCAGTCAACTATTTTCTCCGAATTTTTTGGGTTCAGGGTAAGTGGCCTCTGAACACTGGGCATTATTCCAGGGCCAGTGGAAATCACAGCACCACGACCACGACGACCCCTGCGGGGTGGCCTGCCTCTGCCTGTCATTTTTCTTTAGATAAGTGGTACTATGCGTGCAAGGTACTGTGCCACCCTATATAAGTGGTGGGCAGTGGGCACAGTACAGTCTGTGTGGGCCTGACACACACTGGCTTGCAACTGGGATTATATCACAGAAAAATAATAAATTGAATTTTTTTTTATCTGCAAGGTATTTGTGAGTGACACCCTGTAACAGTATGAGTGGTGGCCTAGCCAGTGATCACAGTACAGTGGGCCAGACACACACTGGCTTGCAACTGGGGTTATATCACAGAAAAATAATAAAATGAATTTTTTTATCTGCAAGGTATTTGTGAGTGACACCCTGTAACTGTATGAGTGGTGGCCTAGCCAGTGACCACAGTACAGTGGGCCAGACACACACTGGCTTTCAACTGGGATTATATCACAGAAAAATAATAAATATAATTTTTTTTATCTGCAAGGTATTTGTGAGTGACACCCTGTAACGGTATCAGTGGTGGCCTAGCAACAAGTGGTCACAGAACAGTCTGTGGGCCAAACACACACTGGCTTGCAAATGGGATATCACAGAAAAATAATAAATTGAATTTTTTTATCTGCAAGGTATTTCTGAGTGACACCCTGTAACGGTATCAGTGGTGGCCTAGCAGCAAGTGGCCACAGTACAGTCTGTGGGCCAGGCACACACTGGCTTGCAACTGGGATTATATTACAGAAAAATAATAAAATAAAATAAAATTATCTGCAAGGTATTGTGACACCCTGTATGAATGGTGTGCACACAGTACTGTCTCTGGGCCACACAGTCACTCACTGGCTTGCAACTGCGATTATATCACAGATATATAATATAAATTGACTTTTTTTTATCTGCAAGGTATTGTCTGTGACACCCTGTATGAATGGTTTGCACAAAGTACTGTCTGTGACTGAGCCTGCAGCCTCTCACACACGGGCAGGCAACTGCAATATATATATATATATATATATATATATTTATATATAAAACAAAAACAAAAAAAGCAGACTGATGTACCAGCCCTAAAAAGGGCTTTTTGGGGTGCTGTCAGGACGCTGTCCTTACAGCAGATGAGTCTGTGGACACAGAAGTTCAGAACACTGCCCTAGCTAACGCTTTTCCTATTAGATCAGCAGCAGCAGCACTCTCCCTCCTCTCACTAATGGATGGAGTCCAGGAGGTGGGAGGGAGGGTCTGCTGCTGATTGGCTGGAATGTGTCTGCTGACTGTGAGGTACAGGGTCAAAGTTTGCTCAATGACGATGTATAGGGGGCGGACCGAACATCGCATATGTTCGCCCGCCGTGACGAACGCGAACAAGCTATGTTCGCCGTGAACTGTTCGCCGGCGAATAGTTCGGGACATCACTAGTGGGCACCTGTACTTATGCACAGGTTCCAGTCGTAGTGGCTGTAGCAGGTAAGTCTGTTTCTGGTGTTCTTAACTGCCGACTCTGTTGCTGTATTCAGTCATCCACTGTTACCTGCAGCTAGGCCTGTGGAGACACTGGTTTATCCGTGTCTTGGATGAACCTGGTTGTCTCTTGTCCCTGTCTCCTAACCTTAGGGATGTTCAGGGATTTTAGGGTTCTGAGGTTTCCAGTGTATTGGCCCTCCTACCTTAAGGGTCGGCTCATACAGTTAGGAGAGCAGGGCCAGATTTTGGGATACTATAGGAGGTGACCAGCTCCCTTTTCTTGGCAGCCTGGTCTAGCTGCTACCCCTATCCCTTTTGCACTGTACGGTGGGGGGGTTTCCCCCACTCCCCATCATGACAGTATGTTCCATAAGGTGGCCCTCAAGGACTGGGCAGAAACACCCAGGCAAGGAGCAAAGCTCCAACACCAACAAAGGCTGTAGTACAACTGCACCCAGCCAGCAAGCCACAGGTATATATCAAGCCCGTGGCCACACCCAGGGAACACCCCACTAGCAAGAAGATTAACCCCTTGCTCACCAAACAGCAGGGAGGCAAACCTTAAAGGGGAAGTGCACATGCAAACTGCCAACAACACGTTGCCATCGCCAACCAGTCTGCATGGCAAACGCTTTACGGTCAAACACCAATATGACCGTGACAGGTACTCATCATTTAAAGGGGCTGTTGACATTGTTGCAGCGCTATAGTGTAATTAAAGCTTTTTTTGTCCCATTTATTGAATGAGACCTATCCTGAGGATAGTTCATCATTATCAGAAAACTGGAGAACCCCTTTAAGCTTCTACCAATGCCCCCTAAAGAACTAACTTTTTAGAAGTAGTTAAAGGGAATCTGTCACAAGTTTTATGATGTCCTAACTAAAATGTTGGGTCACTTTCTTTAATTAACCCAGCCATCGTGTAATGAACAGCTACAGCACATGCCATTGAGTCCTCATATTCATGAGCTCTTGATTTTCTCTGCCCCTCTGCTGCTAATTCAGTTGGAAAAAACTGTCAATCAGTGTCTGATGGGCAGAGACAGCGAGAAGTTCATAAATATGAGGACTCAGTACTGTGTCAGACTGGGATGCCTAGGGCCCACCAGTAAAATGTATTTAGGGGGCCCATCATACGGATACATTTAAATATTACCTGTTCACACAGCAGCAAGATGCTACCAGATGATTGAATATGGGGGTCCCTGCAGCAACTTTGAGAAGGTAGGTCCTAGGGAGAAGAGGACACTGGTGGCTTTCCTCTGTACCTAGAAGTCATCTCAGCTCTGATCGGGTCTATAATAGTAAACTGGGGAGTTTCTTTAATAATCTATCAAGTTTTTTTTTATATGAACACAGGCTGGTTGAGGTGCTGTACATTGAATATATGTATGTAGTGCAGTAAGTCTACTGTGTTATGTGCCACTTGTGCAGGGGGTGGGAGACTAGGGGCCCATCTTACTCAGGGGCCCACCGGGGGATTCTCCTGTACCTCTGTGGGCCAGTCCAAGCCTGACTCGGCATGATCAGGACTCAGTATGCCCTGGGGCTCTTAGAACTTAGCAGCATAAAACATTCTCTTTAACCCCTTTAGTGACCAAGCCTGTTTGGGCCTTTATGACCAAGCGTTTTTCTTCCTTTTTTCATGGTCTCGTTCCAAGTATTTTTTCGTCTATATAGCTTTATGAGGGCTTGTTTTTTATGGGACAAGTTGTAGTTTATAATGGCACCATTTTGGGGTACACATAACTTTCTGATTAACTTTTATTAACTCTTTCTGGGAGGGAGATGGGGAAAAATAGCAATACTGCCACTGCGTTTTTTCATTATAAATTTTACGGCGTTCATTTTTCGGTTCAAATAACATAATATCTTTATTCTCTGGGTCAGTATGATTACAGTGATACTAAATACTTATATTTTTTTTTACGTTTTACTACTTTTTTTCAATAAAACCCCTTTTATTAACCAAAAAAATGATTTTGCATTGCCACTTCACAAGACCCATAACTTTTTTTTTTTTTTATGGAGTTGTGTGAGGGCTTGATTTTTGAGGGACAACTTGTATTTTTCATTGGTATCATTTTGGAGTAAATGGCGCTTTTTGATCGCTTGTTATTAGGTTTTTTTCGGTGGAAACTAAGAATAAATTATAAATTCTGTCTTTTTATTTATTTATTTTTTTACGGCGTTCATAGGGGATAATTTATGTAATATTTATGTAGTCCGGGTCGTTACGGACGCGGCAATACCAAACATATGGGGGATATTTTCTTTTTGCTATTTTTTTCATTGAAAAGCGTATTTTCAATGGAAAAAAATGCATATTTTTTTTATTTTATGGAATTTTTTTTATTTAATAAATGTGTATTTTTTTCAATTTCCCACAAGGGGACTATAATATACAGTATTTTGATTGCTATTATCTCTATAAATGCATTATATTTCAATAGCAATGCATTTCAAACATTGACCAGCAGGCTGCGCCAGAGAGGCACAGCCTGCTGGAGAGAACTGAAGACAGGCTCGGGGCCCTGAACGGAAGCAAGGTAAGCTTCCGAACACATCAGCACCCCGCGATCGCATTTTCGGGGTGCTGATGGGAGACAGAGGGAGTCCGCTCCCTCTGTCACCACTTTACATGCAGCGGGCGCCATTGCGCCCGGTATGTAAAGGGTTAAACAGCCCGGATCGGCACTCCTGCCGGTCCAGGCTGTTAGAGCAGGCCCCCGGGGGAGCCGTGCAGCGCTTAGACCGGGCTGCCGTAAAAAAGCGGCGGCCCAGCCTAAGGCCCCTTAGTGACCGCCGTAAAAACACGTATGGGTGGTCACTAAGGGGTTAAAGGTGTTGTTTGTGGAGAATGATTAGAATAAGGCCTCTTGCACATGAACGTTTTTTTTTCTGTTCACGTTCCATTTTTTGCATTCTGTATACGGACCATATACGGAACTATTAATTTAATGGATCCGCAAAAAAAAAATGGAAGGTACTCTGTATGCTTTTCGTTTCCGTATTTCCGTCCCGTTCAAAGATAGAACATGTCCTATTATTGTCCGCATAACGGACAAGGATAGTACTGTTTTATCAGGGGCCAGCTGTTCCATTGCGCAAAAAACAGAAAGCACACGGATGTCATCCGTATTTTTTGCGGACTGCAAAATACTGAAAAAGCCATACGTGTGCAAGAGGCCTAAGTGTTAAACTCGTCGTACACGTTAGATCTGTTGGCAGAACCCACCAATTTTGTATATGGGGTCTCCCGTCTCTCTCCCCTGACTGCTAAAATGTACATGAACAATGTCCATAGCACTCACCAGTTGTTAAGGCTTTTATTGGATGGTCCCTCTCCAATTGGACCAAGTCTGTTGATGTCAGGGGAGATAAGGTTCAGGCACATTGGATTTCAAGTGTCCGATCCTTTAGTTCTAAGGAGATAGCAACTGCCAGAAGTTTTTTCTCTTCTCCTCCTCTTTGAGCAAGCTTGCATATGTACAGTGCCTTGAAAAAGTCTCCATACCCCTCGAACATTCACAATTGTTTTACGTTACACCCACACTTTATTTTATTCTGATTTTATGTGATCGACCGACACAAAGTAGAAAGTACTGTATGTGTGAAGTGAGAAGAAAATGATACATTGTTTTCAAAATCTTTAATAATCACAAATCTGGAAAGTGTGGTGTGTATTTGAATTCAGCCCTCCTCACCCCCCACACCCCCTGGAGTCAATACTTTGTAGGACCACCATTTGCTTCAATTACAGCTGCAAGCCTTTTGGGTTATGTCTCTACCAGCTTTGCACATCTAGAGGGTGACATTTTTGTCCATTCTTTTTTGCAAAATAGCTGACGGTCAGCCAGATTGGATAGAGAGCATATGTGAACAGCAATTTTCAAGTTTTGCCACAGATTCTAAATTGGATTTAGGTCAGAACTTTGGGCCATTCAAACACGAATATGCTTTGATCCAAACCATTCCATTGTAGCTCTGGCTGTATATTTAGGGTTGTTGTCTTGCTGGAAGGTGAACGTCTGCCCTAGTCTCAAGTCTTTTGCAGCCTCTAACAAGTTTTTCTCTGGGATTGCACTTGATTTAACTCCAACCATCTTCCCATCAACTCTGACCAGCTTTCCCGTCCCTGTTAAAGAAAAGCATCCTCACACCATGTTTCACGGTGGAAATGGTGTGTTTCAGGTTGATGCGCAGTTTCCTTTTTCTGCCATACAGCGTTTCTCATTTAGGCCAAAAATTTCAACTTTAGTCTCACCTGACCAGAGCACCTTCTTCTACATATTTGCTGTGTCCATTACATGGCTTGTGGCAAACTGCAAATATAAACTTCTTATGGCTTGCTTTCAGAAATGGCTTTCTTCTTGACACTCTTCCATAAAGGCCAGATTTGTGCATTACACAACTAATAGTTGTCCTGTGGACAGATTCTCCCACCTGAGCTGTGGATCTCTGCAGCTCCTCCAGTGACCATGGGCCTCTTGGCTGCTTCTCTAATTAGTGCTCTCCTTGCCTGAGCTGTCATGTCTTGGTAGGTTTGCAGTTGTGCCATACTTCTTCTTCTTTTTGGATAATGGATGGAACAGTGCTCCGTGAGATATTCAGAGCTTGAGATTTCTTTTAATAACCTAACCCTGCTTTACACCTCTCTATTACTTTATTCGATACAACAATCACTCAATATCGGAATATGTCCGTCTAATACTATCTGGTAAGTTCCATTATAGACAGTAAATGGATGGTATAAAGATGGATATGGAACATTACCACCAAACTCTTGGATGTCAGCTGTCCTGATCAAACAACTCAAGCTGCTTTGATCAGGACAGATGACATCCAAGAGTTTGGTGGTAATGTTCCATATCCATCTTTATACCATCAATTTACTGTCTATAATGGAACTTACCAGATAGTATTAGACTGACATATTCCGATATTAAGTGATTGTTGTATACGGGACCATCTCCCATACAGTTTGTTTATACTGGGACATTTTTGACAAAAGTGAAACGACCCTTTCCATCCCACAACCTATCACGTCATTCCAGTATTATTGATATGTGGTATAACAACATCAGATGTGATTCTATCATCCATGTGATTTACAGCACGCTCCAATCTCGGACATACAAGTTTATTGTCACGAGGGCTGCCATTTTTTTGCTCATACCAGAGCATTATTTTATGGTCCTCCTCTACTACCTTTAATCATATATCCATTTGCAGTGGGGCTTTTTTAAGTGATTTTATTCTGTGAGTTGATTTTATGCACATGAGGCGTTTTTTATTGGTGTTTAATAAATATCATTATATTTGCTTCACTGAGTTCTCAAATAATTGAGTGCCCCTCCTTACTAAGAATTTCTCATTTTTTTGGAGGTGGGTGTACCCAGAGGAGTGCACTTAATCCACAGGAGGTCCTTGGGTGAGACCCTAATTTGTATCTCTAGTCTACACTTTTCAGATTTTTATTTATTAAAATGTTTGTAAACCATGCATCATTTCCTTTTCATTGCACACTTATTTTCTACTTTGTGTTGGTCTATCACATAAAATCCCCCCAAAAACACATTTAAGGCACTGTATGTGTAGTACCCCAGACCTAAGGGTATTACTATTCTGTTCTTTAAGTGCTGCATTTTATATGTTTTGGATGCAATGCTATGTTATCAGGCCTATAGGTATCAGGCCATCCCTGCAAGGACATCGAGGAGGCTGAACACTTTCTTCCTAACGGCCGTCAGACTGCTGAACTCACCACGCCCCATCTCCCGCCCATAATCCCTCGCCCCTGATGTGCCCATTGCATAACCCTCCCCCCCTCCCCCTAGTACTATGCCTGTACCTGGGCCTAACCCAATTCCGAGCACGATCGACTGTGTCGTGTTTGGCGAATAAAGCTGATTCTGATTCTGGTTATGTTACGTATTTCATATATATCCCATGTCATTTTATCCAGCAGTGGTTTGCCATGACTGGTGCTAACAGGGTAAACTACCCTTTTCCACCCTTCTCCCCACTCCACCCCCCAGTAGAGTGGGCTGGTCCGACTTCCTGCAAGGATGGGGAAGTCTACAGTATAGAAGCAGTCTAAGGGAGTGCAAGACGGAGAGGGGATGTGAGAGGTCCTATCCTGATAATGGGGGAATTGGGAAGTAGTTCATAGAGCACCAACTCTCTAGAACCCTATCAAGGTTCAGGGTCCAGATATCCCTCTTCTGCCAGAGAGTTGGGAAGTAGCTCATAGAGCACCCACTCGAAGACACACTGCTGTGAGGTGACAGACTACAGCTGAGACACCCTTCACCAGACAACCATTAAGCCAGCAACATCTAAGTGAAAAACTGCAGCCATTCATCCTGACACTGTACCTCCCTAGCCAGAGGCAGAAACGAATTGCACTAAATCCTGCTGCTACTATATGTATTTCAAGTTGTACATTGCATTTAGTAAAAGACACTTTGTTACATTTAACTCTAGCCTAATTCTTCAATCTACACCTTTTAACTGCAATGGACCCCAGGGAGCAATGGCCTGTGGTAGGACACTGACACTACAACATCATCATCAGGGCCACTACCACCCCTGCTCCTCTACCACGGCTCCCACAGGGGCTCGCTGCATATGTAAGGATTGGGAAAGACAGGATGGGCGACAGGAGTATGGCCAGCTTTAGTTGTGAAATCTATTTTCAGGATCTTTTTTAACATTTTTATCAGGTATGAGAAATCGATGATCAGCCCTTATTATCAGTGGGAGAGCAAATGCAGACGCTAATGTACAAATATCAATTCAAAGATTAGAAAAAAAGGACACAAGTCCCCAAAAGTGATTTTATTGGTTGCTGTTAGCTTTTTGTTAGAAAAGGTCTTATGCAAGAAGGCTGTACTTAAATGCGACCATCAGAATTCATGATGGACTATCAAACATACTGTATACAAATAATGGAAAATTATACACTCACCTAAAGAATTATTAGGAACACCATACTAATACGGTGTTGGACCCCCCATTTGCCTTCAGAACTGCCTTAATTCTATGGGGCATTGATTCAACAAGGTGCTGATAGCATTCTTTAGAATGTTGGCCCATATTGATAGGATAGCATCTTGCAGTTGATGGAGATTTGAGGGATGCACATCCAGGGCACGAAGCTCCCGTTCCACCACATCCCAAAGATGCTCTATTGGGTTGAGATCTGGTGACTGTGGGGGCCATTTTAGTACAGTGAACTCATAGTCATGTTCAAGAAACCAATTTGAAATGATTTGAGCTTTGTGACATGGTGCATTATCCTGCTGGAAGTAGCCATCAGAGGATGGGTACTTGGTGGTCATGAAGGGATGGACATGGTCAGAAACAATGCTCAGGTAGCCAGTGGCATTTAAACGATGGCCAATTGGCACTAAGGGGCCTAAAGTGTGCCCAGAAAACATCCCCCACACCATTCCACCACCACCACCACCCTGCACAGTGGTAACAAGGCATGATGGATACATGTTCTCATTCTGTTTACGCCAAATTCGGACTCTACCATTTGAATGTCTCAACAGAAATCGAGACTCATCAGACCAGGCAACATTTTTCCAGTCTTCAACAGTCCAATTTTGGTGAGCTCGTGCAAATTGTAGCCTCTTTTTCCTATTTGTAGTAGAGATGAGTGGTACCCGGTGGGGTCTTCTGCTGTCGTAGCCCACCTTTCTTTCCCATTCTGACATTCAGTTTGGAGTTCAGGAGATTGTCTTGACCAGGACCACAACCCTACATGCATTGAAGCAACTGCCATGTGATTGGTTGACTAGATAATCGCATTAATGAGAAATAGAACAGGTGTTCCTAATATTTCTTTAGGTGAGTGTATATGGTAATATCTTCATTTGTTAGCATCCTGTGCTGTAAAATACTATGCTTGAGAGGATTGCATAGTATCAGCAGATGGCGCTCTTGTATCTTTTAAGAATAATGTTCAAAAACATGAAATGAATAGAAGGATTCACAAGAACTATACATTTATTTATCAGGAATCAAGGCTATTATTAAAGCGGCTATCTCACCAAAAGTATTATTATGTCATGGATAGGGCATTTCAAATGAAGAATTATTGCAACATACATGCAGTAACAAATTTTGTTCATCTTTTTATTTACATTACATTTTCCTCCCTGGTAGCGCCCCCTTCTGTTTATTCTTCTGGTCCACCTTCTCCTACATTCAGTGATGGACTGACATGCTACTCATCTCAGTGCCAGCATAGTGATCTGGTGAACTGGCCCAGACACCTTTCATTCATTCATCCATCCCTACTTCTAAATTCTAAGAAATACGTAGCTATATCGCTCTCCAGACAGCGGAGAGGGAAATTGTGGAGCTTTACATATCATATGGATCTCTGGGGACTATTTTCTATGCAATGGCTAACGAGCAAATTTCAATGTATCCTTGGAGGTTCAGGTGCTTCATTCAGATAAGTAAGTAAAATATTTTTTTGGGTGGGATAGCCCCTTTATCTTTTGCTATATATCTATAGTTTACATGATATTAAAAAGAAAAATCTACATCTTAATAATTTTGATCTGCAATTTTGTGTCACCAGAGAGCGCAGCAGTTGCAGAGAAAGCAGAGTGTCTAGGTGTAATGGTAACGCCCCCGTTGCTGCCAGAGGCTCATTTGAAAATATGAAAACTTTATATTTTTCTCAGCAATGCGGACACAGATGGACATGGAACCAACACAGATGCCTTCAGCTGCCAAGTGCACATGTAACAGGTCAGTCAGTGTCATAGGTACAAATCTGATGACAGAGGCCCTTTAACCTTCTGTACATGTATAAGTACAGAGTCATAGATGGGCACAGATAGTATGGATTTCATATGCAGTGGGTGCTGGCTGTGTTATTGGTCACTGGTTAACAGTGACCATGACCTATGTCACCTGTTCTCCCCCATTTCCCCGTAAAACATAAGGTTCCCAGTAGTTGTTATGATCCCCAGGCCTGTCAACTTCCATTAAAGACATTCTGTGGACATTTTCGCTAATTAGTACTTGCTTTACATAGTACTTTACCTTCCTCACTCTGCCAAGACCGGCGTCTCCTCTGCACTCACACATGCTGCCCGTTTCCAGTCGGATGCGTTTACTTCTTTTCCTGTTCAGTTGCATTGACTATAGTGCAGCTATATTCTGGGATCTGTAGTTCCACAGAGCGTTGCTCCATTTCTGTTTACTGTTATTCATCTGCCATCTATCTGTATGCTGCTATCCACCATCCATTGCTGGGCAAGCGCCTCCTTCCTTGACTCTCAGAATTTGGTTCCTGTCATCTACCAGTGAGCTTTGTTTAATGCCATGTTTTATGCTAGTAAGCGTCATTTACGGTATGTTGAATTTGCAACCGTTCGGTTTTTGTGCAGCTATAGGTGAAGTCTCCTTCTGCAGTCTTGTGCACATTTTTAAAATGATAGGGCTTGTTGTTGCTGTATTCTTGGGAAATGAAACTCTGACATTGTCATTCATTGCTGCAGGGGAATGAATGACATAACTAGGGATGAGCGAATCAACTTTGGATGAAACATCCAAAATCGATTCGCATAAAACTTCGTTCTAAGGCTACATGCACACGACCGTATGTGTGTTGCGGTCCGCAAATTGCAGATCCGCAGAAAAAAATGGATGACATCCGTATGCCATCCATTTTTTTTTCCGGATCCATTGTAACAATGCCTAAAACGGACAAGAATAGGACATGTTATATTTTTTTTGCAGGGCTACAGAACGGACATACGGATGCGGATAGCACACGGTGTGCTGTCCACATTTTTTGCGGACCCATTGAAATAAATGGGTCTGCATCCTATCCGCAAAAAAAAAAAACGGAACAGACATGGAAACAAACAACTTTCGTGTGCATGTAGCCTAATACTGTACGGAGCAGGAGCTCCGTATAGTATTAGAATGCATTGGCTCCGATAAGCCGACGTTTTTACTTTCACGAGACTTCACATGATAACTTCAGAAATTGATTTATACTGTAAAAGGTACCACTTGGAACCGAACCCGAGTTCGGGAAATGTTTTTTTACAGTATAAATCAATTTCTGAAGTTATTATGCGAAGTCTAACAAAACTTTGCGAAGTTATAACTTCGGCACATCGGAGCCAATACATTCTAATACAGTACGGAGCGCTCACTCCGTACAGTATTGAAACAAAGTTTTATACGAATTGACTTCGGATGTTTCATCTGAAGTCGATTCGCTCATCCCTAATCATAACCCTTGGTAACGGGCTATCTCCATCTCAGGCATTAATAGTATATTGCTATGATATGCCATCAATGTCAGATAGGTGCGGGTCTCACATCTGGAACCCAATCCTAACTCCAGAACGGGCCTACAGAAGTGAAGGTGAGTACACTGCGCAAGAGCAGACACCCTTCATGCACTGCTATGAGACTTCCGAAAATAGCCAAGTGCTCCCTTTGCTATTTCCTGCAGTCCTATAGTGATGAATGGAGAGGTGCGTGTGCATGACCAATGCACTCTCCATTTAGTGCTTTGGGACTTCCCAAAAACAGCCATGCGTGCTCGAGCAGTCATTTTAAGAACTCCCACAGCAGTGATAGCACATGAACATGCAGTGAGCCCCTGAGGAGCTGGTGCAGAGGATGGGAGTGGTAGTAGCCCTGATGAGATCCTGTGTCACAGTGTAGTTTACTCCCTCAGGCTGTCACTTTCTCTCGTGCAATGAAAAGATGGTTGGAAGGAATCAGGCAGGCATAAGAGAACAACGTTTACTGAGTGCAAATGGTAACTTATGGTACATCCAGCAATAAGGAATATAATAATGAAGGTGCAGTCTCTGTCACCAGATAATGAGGTGTGGTAGCTGGTGAAATGGCACTCAGAAATATGCTAGCTCACAAATTCTATCTGTCCTGATTGCTCTTTACTGCGCTATAAACCTGGCAACCTATGACTGTAGGTGTCCACTACGTAATGCAGGCTTTCAGATTTCCTTATCCAGCCCTGGGGTGATAGGTGTCTTAACTCGTTATCCCCCACATTGCAGCAGTGCTGGTTGTAGATGATCACTCAGCTGTCTGGAACGCCATAGCTTTGATGGATTCTGAGGCCCTTGGACCTTTCTGTCCCTCTGGAGCAGTGTTCTTCACAGTGGAGATGAATTTCTGGTCCTAAGGCCCTAAGGATCAGGATCTAATCAACATGCTCCGTATCAAGGAAAGGGGAATGGAGTGGTTAGCTCCATTCCCAGTGCCACTCATACACCATCTTCTGGTGTAATATTACATGACATAAGTAAAACATTACCATAACATTTTAAACCAAACAATTTGTAAATACCCTATCTGGGGTATTCCACACAGTGTGCTCTCCTTCAATTTGGATGCCCCATTCTGGAGATAGGAGCCGGTCCCACCTCTGGGACCTAGCAATATGCCATCAATATATGAGATGGACCAACCCTTTTAAGTCCCACATTATACCTCTTATATAGTTGTCAAATTGTTTCAGTACCTTTTCCGTACCATGAGCCACATCCTCCATCACCCTACATAGACATGCTCTAATTACCTCTGTTTCCATGGCTACCCCAGGTTCTTCCATATTCGTTCTGACTCATGGACATTCATATTTCAAAATTACCTGTCTCTTCCTCCCCCAAAGACATCATAGTCAGCTCCTAAATATTGTGCTCACGCAACATCTGTTTTATAGATCTCTAAGATTTGTACATTTGGCATCTGTTCTATCTTACATCTCATGGCTGCCGTCTTCTCTTAGTGCTCGCATCTTCCTCGTTCAAGATTACTTAACACAAGGTACAGTACTTATGTTCAGATAGATTCATATACAGTGATATACATCAATTGAAAGCATACTTACAATGGAAGACACAAACATGATGTGGACAGAGCCTAATGGTTGTGGATCCTACGGTTATTTGTATTTCTTTTGGTGGTCAATCCGATGTGTTGTGAGGAACACTATCAGATCTTGACTCTTTCAAAGGGCTGAACATCACATTCAGTTACAGCCACAATAGGTAGGATACCACAGCAAACTCAGTTATGTAACTTGAAGCTCCTGGGCCCCAATGCAGGGCCCGTAACTGTCAGACATGAGGGTCCCTGTGTGACTGCCTCATCAACCCCCATAGGTACTGTACACTGTACTGCTCTCATAGCAGAGAAGAAAACATAGGAGTTGTTCTCTAGTCTGGGGATTTCAGCTCAGCTATATGGATTTGCATTCCTCTGGGGCACCTTGTCACTGGTAGATGAACCCAACGTATTAATGATCAAAAATATGCGTAAAGAGCCTCTACTTGTATAGCAGTAATGCAGTTTACACTTTCATGTATTCACCGTTCACCTGTTTCTTTCTGCATTAACGGGTTATTCCCATCTCAGACATTGGGGGCATATTGCTAGGAACAGCAAAGTCCCAGAGGCTATTTGGCTATTTCCATCATCCCCATAGAAGTGAATGGAGCGGTGGCCGTGCTTACATGGTGCACCTCCCATTACTTTGAATGGGACTTTCAAAAATAGCCGAGCGGCACTCCTATAGGAATGACTCCTTTGTTCTAAGTATAAGTGCAGGTCTCAGAAGTGGGACCCACATCTATTAGATATTGGAGGCATATCCTAACAATATGCCCCTAATGTCTGAGATGGGAATAACCTTTAGGCTGGGTTCACACGGGCGTGACGGATTGGCTCAGGATGCGTTCAGGGTGCGTTCAGTGAATCTCGCACTATTTTGCAAACAAGTTCAGTCAGTTTTGTCTGCGATTGCGTTTAGTTGTTCAGTTTTTTCTGCGCGGGTGTAGTGCGTTTTGATGCGTTTTTCACGCGCGTGATAAAAACTGAAGGTTTACAAACAACATCTCTTAGCAACCATCAGTGAAAAACGCATCGCACCCGCACTTGCTTGCGGATGTAATGCGTTATTCACGCAGCCCCATTCACTTCTATGGAGCCAGGGCTGCGTGAAAAACGCAGAATATAGAACATGCTGCGATTTTCAAGCATTGCAGAATTGATGCGTGAAAAACAACACTCATGTACACAGACCCATTGAAATGAATGGGTCAGGATTCAGTGCGGATGCAATGCGTTCACATCATGCATTGCACCCGCGCGGAAATCTCGCCCGTGTGAACTCAGCCTTAATCAGTGTGCTGCTACTTGTAGTTCTTGTTTGAAAATGAAATACAAAATAGTGTCCTTCTGTCGCAGTCAACACAAATGATAAGACCACCTATATAGATGGGTAATCCACTGTCATTATATGATTTCTGTGAAGGTAAGATATCATCTGATGGGTGATCATTGTTATAATAGTAGGTGCAGAATTAGGATAATATTATAAATGTTCTGTTATTCTCTTGATAGGCCTTGATAAAGATGCCCAAAGAAGAGCAATGCTTTGATCAGAGTAATTTGTTATGCTCTACTTGAGTCACTACATCTGACTGAGTTAAATGAGATGGTTTGCTGTGCTAAAAGTCCAAACAAAGAAGAGTCAGGACAGAAAGTAGAATACATGGAATCACAAAGAATATTCACATGTAAGTTATGTATATGTGATAAAAAGTTTTAGGGAATTGTCCCTTTAAAAAAAATAATAATAATTACCGGTCCTCATGTCCAGGAGTCTTTCTACAGCTTTCACAGTAACAAATTACCACAGAGGAGCAGAGATCTAGTGGGAGGTGGGCCCTAATGTAAAATAGTGCCACCCACTCACCATATTAGTGTTGTCCTCTTATGTATCACCTTCGAGCATGAGGGCCAGGTTCAACTGCTACCTCTGTACTGTAAGGGGCCGTTCACGCGTTCAAATTTGCCGGCGGAATTTTGGCGTGGTATCTTCCTCCCATTGTTTTCAATAGGACGTACTGTATATCTTCAATTTGCGGACCTGTAAGACCATGAACCGGGGTGGGCTCCCCAGGATACAGCGAAGCCAAAGACAAGGAAAGCAACACCGACACCAGCTTTTATGAAAACAGAAACTTTACTGAAGAGAAGTATTAACCCTTTCTACCCTGGGCCAGTTTTCACCTTCCTGCCCAGGCCATTTTTTGCAAAACTGACATGTGTCACTTTATGTGGTAATAACTTTGGAACAGTTTTATTTATCCAAGCCATTCTGAGATTGTTTTCTCGTGGCACATTGTACTTCCTGATAGTCATGAATTTGAGTCAATATATTTCACCTTTATTTATGAAAAAAAAATCTAAATTTCAATTTCTCTGCTTTTAAAACAGAAAGTGATACCTCATAAAATATTTATTACTTAACATTCCCCGTATGTCTACTTTATGTTGGCATCATTTTGGAAATGTCATTTTATTTTTTTAGGACGTTAGAAGGCTTAGAATTTTAGAAGCAATTCTTAAAATTTTTAAGAAAATTTCTAAAACCCACTTTTTAAGGACCAGTTCAGGTCTGAAGTCACTTTGTAGGGCTTACATCGTGAAAAACCCACATAAATGACCTAATTGTAGAAACTATACCCCTCAAGCTACTCAAAACTGATGTTAACTATGTTAACCCTTTAGGTGTTCCACAAGAATTAAAAGAAAATAGAGATCAAATTAAAAAATTTCTCTTTTTTGGCTAATTTTCCATTTTAATAATTTTTTTTCTTTAACACATCAAGGGTTAACAGCCAAACAAAACTCAATATTGTGTGGCTGTTATGGCCCATAACAGGTAGGAACTAGTGTTAGGGACCACTCATGGAGGCGACCTTGACGTGGTGAGTGGCTTATTACGCTTTGGCCAAAATGTACACCAATGCCTCATTCAACATCCAGCATAAAGGCAGGGCAGAGTGCTGGTTGCAGAGTGCGATTGCATTTGTGTTTTTGCGTTTGTATCTGTATTTCGCCATAGCAATGTGCACCTGTATACAGGGTTGTGCTGACTGAACCCCCCACAAAACTCAATATTTATTACCCTGCGGTTTACAAAAACACCACACATGTGGTCGTAAACTGATGTAAGGGCGCACTGCAGGGCGCAGAAGAAAAGGAACGCCATATGGTTTTTGGAAGGCAGATTTTGCTAGACTGGTTTTTAGATGCCATGTCCCATTTTAAGCCCCCTGATGCACCCTTACAGCAGAACTCCCCAAAAGTGACCCCATTTTGGAAATTAAGGGATAAGGTGCCAGTTTGATTGGTACTATTTTGGGGTACATATGATTTTTAATTGCTCTATATTACGTTTTATGTGAGGCAAGTTAACAAAAAAATGGCTGTTTTGGCACAGTTTTTATTTTTAATTTTTTACAACATTTATCTGACAGGGTAGATCATGTGCTATTTTTATAGAGAAGGTTGTTACGGACGCAATGATTTCAAATATGTATACTTTCTTTGCTTGTTTTAGTTTTATATAATAAAGCATTTTTGAAAAAAAAATGTTTTTGTGTCTCCATTTTCTGAAAGCCATATATATATATATTTTCTGCTGATTGTCTTGTGCAGGGGCTCGTTTTATGCAGAAAGAGTTGACATTTTTATTGGTACCATTTTTGGGTACATATGATTTTTTGATCATACATTATTACACTTTATGGGGCAAGGTGACCAAAAAATTGGTAATTTTGGCACAGTTTTTATTTATTTATTTTTCCAGCATTCACCTGGGGGAGGTTAGGTCATGTGATATTTTTATAGAGCAGATTATTATGGACATGGCACTACCTAATATGTATACTTTTTCTTCTTTATTTAAGTTTTACACAATAATAACATTTTTGAAAACCCAAAAATGATGTTTTAGTGTATCCATAGTCTGAGAGCCATAGCTTTTTTATTTTCTTCTGACCGATTGTCTTGGAATCTCATTTTTTGCGGGATAAGGTGACGGTTTGATTGGCACTATTTTGGCAGGCATCTGACTTTTTGATCGCTTGGTGTTAGCATTTTTGTGATGTAAGGTGACAAAAAATGGCTTCTTTGGCACTGTTTTAGGGTACTTTCACACTTGCGGCAGGACGGATCCGACAGGCTGTTCACCATGTCGGATCCGTCCTGCGGCTATTTCGCCGTGCCCGCGGACCGCCGCTCCGTCCCCATTGACTACAATGGGGACGGGGGCGGAGCTCCGGCGCAGCACGGCGCTGCACGGAGAAAGGCCGCCGGACTAAAATTACTGCATGTCAGGCTTTTTAGTCCGGCGGCTTTCTCCGTGCACCGCCGTGCTGCGCCGGATCTCCGCCCCCGTCCCCATTGTAGTCAATGGGGACGGAGCGGCGGTCCGCGGGCACGGCGAAATAGCCGCAGGACGGATCCGACATGGTGAACAGCCTGTCGGATCCGTCCTGCCGCTAGTGTGAAACTAGCCTAAATTTTTTTTATTTTTTACAGTGTTTACCTGAGGGGTTAAGTCATGTGGTATTTTTATAGAGCAGGTTGTTAAGAACGTGACAATACCTAATATGTATGCTTTTTTTTTATTTCACTTTGACACAATAATAGCATATTTAAAAAAAAAAATGATGTTTTAGTGTCTAATGTTCTGAGAGCTATATTTTTTTACTTTTTGAGCGATTTTCTTATGTAGGGGCACATTTTTTGTGGGATGAGGTGACAGTTTTATTGGTATCATTTTGTGGGACTTATCCTTTTTTGATCGCTTGGTGTTGCACTTTTTGTGATGTAAGGTGACAAAAATAGCTTTTTTTGACACTTTTTTTTTTTTATGGTGTTTATCGGACGGGGTGGATCATGTGATATATTTATAGAGCCGGTCGTTACAAACATGGCAATGCCTATATTGTATCTGTGTTTTTTCTTATTTTTTTTCTTTTCTTATACAATCAGGGGAAAAGGGTCGTTTTTCTTTTTTCACTTGAAACTATTTTTTTAATTAAAAACACAGGTTTTTTTTTACTTTTTTTTACTTTATTTCTGACTTTAACTTTTGGGGGTCTGATCCCCTCTGCAATGCATTACATCTGTATTGTAATGCATTGCCTGTTGGTGTATGACACAGAGTAATACACTAACAGGTTGCCTAGGAGACCCAGCCTGAGGCTGGATCTCCTTGGCACCCATAGAACACAGGTCCCGATGCCATGTAAAGCATTGGGCAGCTTCTGCACGGCATCGGGCTGCCCTCTAACCCATCGGGTCCCCGCCACAGCAGCTCGGGGACCCGATGGGCTCCCTCGCCCGCAGAAAACCCCTTCTATGTCGCAGACAGCACTGACCGCGGCATAGAAGGGGTTAATACGCTGGCATCTGTGTTTTCACCGATGTCGAAGCGTACAGCAGGGGTCCGGCTAACGGGAACAGCTAGTCCCCTGCAGCTGATCGGGAAGGGGCTAAACACAATCTCAAATGTAGTGAAAATATAATAAAGTTACATACTGTATGCTCGGCCTGGATGCCGAGACCCCTGTGCTGCACAGTACGGCATCCTAGGATGGCCGACAGACACCACTTGCGATAACTTACCTATTGCGAGCACAACTATCATTGCCTGGCCGTATCGCTTATTACCCTAGGAAACGGCAACAATTGTGTGGGGTGCAAGATACAGGCGGCCCACGGTGTAGCACAAGAGCTCACAATCTTACAGGTTTATACAATAGTTTCCCTTCCCTTCTTCCTAAACAACACCGTGACACATATCCGTAATACTCCCAGTCAAGACGCTGGAGTAGCTGAAGTTTGCAGTGAAGTCCCTTGTTGATTCAGGAGCGAACTATAAACTTATAACTAGCAGGTCCTGAGGTTGGGTAATTTCTGAATCTTTGTAGCACAATCCTTGCAGCCTGCCTCACGCAGGATCCCTATTAGACTAACTAAATGCAGGCTAGATCACAGTCTCTAGTTTTTCCAGGTTCCCACAATATACCGCGGTGCGTGCACGATCTGGCTTACCGACCCGGGTATGTTCTTCATCCGATGGTGACATAAACTAAATAACAAGTCTGTCCATCCACAATGAAGCCCTGCAGAGTCTGTAGCTCCGTTCCACAGCTTTTCCAGCCTTCCAGGAACCGATCCTCTCTTTCCTGGACGACATCTGGATTGCTGACAGTCATCAGTCACTTCCAACAGTGACTCTGGCCACTCCAGGTCTCACTGACGCCTGGATGCCACTAGATGCTGCCTTCCAGCTCCTGTCTCTGCAAAACATGTCTGCTGAGTCATTCCCTGGTTCTTCTTCAGCTAGTAACCACACCTCTCAATGCATATTCATTTACTTGCAGTATATTAGCTGTGTGGGGAAACAGTGGCCTCTTGTGGCAAAATGCAGAATGACAGTTCTAATAAAGTAATCTGCACCGTAATATACATGTTAATAGAACCTTATATGTGTAGCTATTCCCCTGGACATATTTTGATTAAAAAAAGTGTCCGGGGGATACGGATTCATTCATCCCCTTCTAAGGCTGCTTTTACATCTGAGTTTTCCTTTCCGCTATCGAGATCCGTCATAGGATCTCAAAAGCGGAGAAAAACGCTTCCATTTTGTCCCCATTCATTGTCATTGGGGACAAAACTGAACGGAACAGAGTGCACCAGAATGCAGGCGTTTATGAGTGCATCATGGGATACTGATCCAGACGGATCCGTCATGAAACACAATGTAAGTCAATGGTGATGGATCCATTTTTTCTGACACGAAAAAAACGGATCTGGAGCCTATTGACTTACAATGGATTTAGTGATGGACCAGTCTTGTTCATTTGGGATATAATACAACCGGATCGGTTTTAAACGGGTGCAGACGGTTGTATCACTGTATATACCGGATGTGTTTTTGCTGAACCCATGACTGATCCAGCAAATACGCAGATGTAAAAGTAGCCTAACTCGTTACAATGGCAAACCCTATCATTTTTTTACATTTACAAGTGCTTCCTTCAGAGAGTATATATATAATCCTCACAATTTTTTGTAATCTAAGTCAAATGTCAAAATGTGAGCCCTACACTGCGCAGACAGTGTCAATAATATCAGGTGCCATCTTTTTTTTTATTTTTTTCTCCGTAATACCAAACTACTCCTTGCAGCTTTCAAAGCCATTCAATTCTTGGTTTTTAATACGTGAGCAACAGGTAGAAAACTTCTGACATGGTTCTGATATGCTCCGTCTGTTTTCTGCTGATAACGTAATCCGGGATGCTGATGGGAAATGTCCTCAAACGCTTAAAAGTCTGCAGCCTAATCTACTTGCAAGGGGAAAGAAGAAAGCCCTGAAGCAAACATTGTTATTCGGAAAGAATAATTGGGCACATACCGCTTCTACATATACACAGTAGGAAGCTTTCGGTGAGCAATTCTCTCTGTATGGCTGATGACTCATGTACTGCAGTAAACGATTTTAATATTTTTTTTTGTTAAGCCTACGCAACGTACAAAAAATCTTGAAAACTGGAAAGTAGTGTCTTGAAGGATTAATTTAAAGAAAAAAAAATCCCACCTCGTGAGATACAAAGAAGATAGAGACTGAGAAATAGACTTAATAATACAGTTACACTATACAACAGTATTTGCTTTTTAAGCTCTTACTTTTGAAGATTTAAATGAGTAAATGTGTTAAACTAACAACAAAAAAATGATAATAGCCCTTTTTCTCCCCTGCTGCTTCCATGATTCTGGCTGCAGCGCGCACCGTGCAGCCAGTCACTGCCTCAGCAGTACATGGGACTTCACTGCTGTAGCCAGTGATTGGATGCAGCGGTGACCTCTGTGTATGGAACATCCCCTCTGCAGCCAGGAAAACATGACGATGGTCTAAAAACTGTTTGGTCATTCCCATTGTCCCGTTTTAAGGCTTAAAGAGGACCTTTCACCAGAATAAAGTATCTAAATTGACTATACAGACGTGTAGAGCGGCGCCCAGGGATCCCCCTGCACTTACTGTTATCCCCGGGCGCCGCTCCGTTCTCCGGTTATAGCTTCCGGTATGTTCATAGTTAGGCTCCACCCGGGGGAACCTGCCGGCGTCTCCTTCTCCTATGCTGTAGCGTTGGCCAATCGCAGCGCATTCCAAAAATATCTGTGACATCCAGTGTACTTTTTCCATAGACGGTGTTCGCTGCGGACAGTCACATTATCTGCGGTATTTCTCCTGTGTAACGTTTCCACATCCCAAATACCTATGACATTCCCTGCAATTTTATATTAGCCGCTGCTGACATCAGCATCATTATCTGCAATATTTCTCCTGTGTAAAGTTTCCACATCCCAAATACCTGTGACATTCCCTGTAATTTTATATTAGCCGCTGGTCACATCAGCGACATTATCTGCGGTATATCTCCTGTGTAACGTTTCCACATCCCAAATACCTTTTTTGTGCATACACTTACAAATCCTATGCTACTGTACTTGTGACATACTTTCAAGCATATATAACATTTAATATGAAGAAGGCGAGCAGTAAGGGACAGGGAAGTGGCCGTGATGCTGATGGTGCACGCAGATGCCGTGGCCTGGGCATGTTTAAACTGTGCCTGCTGCCAGAGCACAGGAAAAACAATCATCCACGATACCTAGCTTCATGTCCCAGTTTGCAGGGCGGCGCAGGACAACGCTCTCGAAGTCAGACCAGTGCGACCAGGTGTCACGGCCACTGGTGTGCGCTGCGACACTTATGCCACGCTTGCTGTTGCCTGTGGCAATGTGTTGCTGTTTCAGCATGCGGGGGCAGTGTCACGGCCTTTGTGGTGTGTGCTGTGACATGGTTGCCTTGCATGTTGTTGCCTGCGGCAACATGTAGCTTGTTATGCTGGTGTGTGCACTTCCCCTTTCAGTTGTTTCCTCCTCTGAATGGTGCTGGAGGGGTTAACCACTTTGTTGGATGTGGTCACTAGGTGCTTCATCTTACCTGTGGCTAGAGGCCAGGAGTCAGTGGTACTCCAGCCATGGTGTGTGTTGGAGTTATACTCCTGGTCTTAATGTTCCATCTCCCAGAGTGAGGGCCTCCTAGTGAGACATCGAGGTCTTCAGCTCTCCCTTACATGTGTTGTATGTTTGGTGTGGGGTTATTATTTGGTGTGTTGTATTGTCTAGTCTGGTGTTTAGAGTTGGGCAGACACCTGGATGTTCGGGTTCGACGGGTTCGGCCGAACTTCGGAAAAAAGTTCGAGTTCGAGACCCGAACTTGACCCGAACTTGTCCCCGAACCCAAACCCCATTGAAGTCAATTGGGACCCGAACTTATGAGCACTAAAATGGCTGTAAAAATCTAATGGAAAGGGCTAGAGGGCTGCAAATGGCGTCAAAATGTGGTTAAGAGCATGGCAAGTGCTCTGCAAACAAAGTGAATAGGGAAAGGACTTTAAGTAACATAAAATACGTAAAAATAAAAAATTATAATCTTGATCTTGGAGGACCAGGTCCATATGGAGTAGGAGGTTGAGGAGGCGGTGGATGTGGCGGTGTAGGTGGAAGCGGCGGTGGAGGAGGAGGTAGCCTACACTGGTTTTTGGTTTTAAATTTTATTTTTAAAATTAGGGTACACCCCAAAACATTGGGAAATATAACCTGTGATAACCCCCTCCAGTCATGCTAAACACACGTTCAGACAATACACTGGCTGCAGGGCAGGCCAGCACCTCCAAGGGGTAAAGGGCAAGCTCAGGCCATGTGCCCAATTTGGAGACCCAGAAGTTGCAGCGGCTGACCCCTGTGAGTCAGTTCATGTAGGCGTGTGCACACTTACTGCCCCACCATGTCGCACGTCCTTGTGATGTTCACGATCCAATTTGATATCTGCTCTATCAACTTTCGATGTTCTTTTATGCGCCTACCATGGTGATCACAGGTGGCGGGGAATCAGGGTGCCAGGCCGGAGAGGGAGCGTGAGAAAGAGAGACCACATCCAAGGGAGGATTCATTTTTTCAAATTTAAAATTAGAGTTGAAATATGGGAGAAATTATTAAAGCACAAAAGTGTGACAACTTTTCAAAGTTTAAGCATTGAATGTAAGGATGTGGTGTGCATTATTAATGAATAATTTATTAAATTTTATTACCTGTCACCTATGCAGAGCAGGTGTTTATTCACGTCTAAAATTGTATAATGTCAACCCAAGAATATAACAGAAAAACTATTGAAATTTATTAAGCTGTCAACTAGGTAGAGGAGGGGTATATTACACCCAAAAATTGGTGAATTCTACCAGAATATATAACTGACAATTATTGTATTTTTTCCGGTCTACTGGGTATAGGAGTGGTACATCACACCCAAAAATTGGTGAATTTCACCAGAATATATAACTGACAATTATATTTTTTTTTTAACCTAGGTATAGCAGTGGTACTATACACCCAAAAATTTGTTTATTTCGCCAGAAAATGTAACTGACATTTTTTTATTTTTTTTTACCATTCCACTAGGTATAGCAGTGAAATTGGTGAATTTTACCCTAAAATGTAAATGACAATTTATTTATTTTTTAACCGGCCTACTAGGTAAAGCATTGGTACTATACACCCAAAAATCGGTTAATTTAACCCGAAAAAGTAAATGACAATTTTATTTTTGTTTAACCTGTCTACTAGGTATAGCAGTGGTACTATACACCCAAAAATTGGTGAATTTCACCCGAAAATATAAATTACAAAGTAGTGAAATGATATAAAATAAAACACGTACAAAAAAAAAATGGATTTATTAGGTGGAGTTTCATATGGAGTAGGAGTTTGATGAGGCGGTGGACGTAGCAGAGTAGGTGGAAGCGGCGATGGAGGAGGATGAGATAGCCAACACAGGTTTTTGGTTTTAATTGATTTTTTTAAAATTAAGGTACACTCCAAAAGAGTGTGAAATATCCAGAATACAAACATGAGCAATTGCGCTGCAGTATAACAATGGCTGCTTAGTGCTGGTATACATGTCTATTCTTCACAAGGTTTGGACAAGTCCTGAGGGATCCATGCCTGGTTCATTTTAATGAACGTGAGCTTGTCCACATTGGCTGTGGACAGGCGGCTGCCCTTGTCTGTGATGACGCCCCCTGCCGTGCTAAAAACACGTTCAGATAATACACTGGCTGCAGAGCAGGCCAGCACGTCCAAGGCATAAAGGGCAAGCTCAGGCCATGTGCCCAATTTGGAGACCCAGAAGTTGAAGGGGGCAGACCCGTCATTCAGTACGTGTAGGCATGTGCACACATACTGCTCCACCATGTTGGTGAAATTCTGCCTCCTGCTAAGACATTCCATATCAGCTGGTGGTGCTGGTTGTTTTAAAACTGCCTGCTGTCGTTTACCCCTGGCTGTGCTGAAGTTGGTGGTGAAGGTGTTACGCTGACTGGATGAGGAGCTGGTAGAGGATGAGGAAGCAGAGTAGGAGGAGGAAGCAACAGGAGGCAAACTGAAGCGCCCTGCAATCCTCGGTGGTGGAAGGACATGCGCCAAACTGCTATCCGCCTCAGGCCCAGCCGCCACTGCATTTACCCAGTGTGCTGTTATGGAGATATAACGGCCCTGACCGTGCTTACTGGTCCACGTATCCGTAGTCAGGTGTACCTTCCCACAGATGGCGTTGCGCAGTGCACACGTGATTTTGTCCCCTACTTGGTTGTGAAGGGAAGGGATGGCTCGCCTTGAAAAGTAGTGGCGGATGGGCACGACGTACTGTGGGACAGCCACCGCCATAAGGCCTTTAAAACTATCCGTCTCCACCAGACGGAATGACAGCATTTCAAAGGCAAGTAATTTAGAAATGCTGGCATTCAGGGCTAGGGATCGTGGGTGGGTAGGGGGGTACTTCCTCTCCAGCGTTTGGGATATGGAGAGCTGAACGCTTCCGTGGGACATTGTGGAGATGCTTGGTGACCCAGGTGTTGGTGTTGCTGGCAGATCCTCTGTTTGCGGGGTGCCAGGTGGCACTGTCACTCCAGAGGTGGATGAAGAGGCCCAGACTGCAGCAGAAGAGAAAGAAGGCGGAGCCAGAGACCTTTCTTGGTTTTTGAGGTGTCTACTCCACTGCAGCTCATGCTTTGCAATTAAATGCCTGGTCATGCAGGTTGTGCTCAGGTTGAGAACGTTTATGCCTCGCTTCAGGCTCTGATTGCACAGCGTACAAACCACTCGTGTCTTGTCGTCAGCACATTGTCTGAATAACTGCCATGCCAGGGAACTCCTTGGAGCTGGCTTTGGTGTGCTCGGTCCCTTGCTGCGGTGGGCAGCAGGCGTACTGTCTAGAAGACGGCCGCTCCGCTTTTGCACCCTGCTCCCTCTTCTGCTGTGCTGGTGGCTCTGTGCGACCACCGCCTCTTCCTCCGAATTACATAGGTCACTCGCATGACCTTGATTCCATGTGGGGACGAGGACCTCATCATCCTCCACATCATCTTCCACCCAGTCTTCACCCCTGACTTCCTTGTCAGACTGCACACTTTCGAAAGCCCCAGCAGTTGGCACCTGTGTTTCGTCATCATCCGAGACGTGCTGCGTTGGTCCTCCCATGTACTCATCTTTAAAAATAAGTGGTTGGGCATCGGGCTCTTCCACTTCTGGGGCAGGGCTAGGTGGATGGCCTGGGAAACCCTGCTAACCAGAGTCATCAAAAAGCAGAAGAGACTGCTGCATGACTTGGGGCTCAGACTGTTTGGCTGATTTGCAAGGGGGTGAGGTGAAAGACTGATGGACCTCGGCTGCAGGTGCCAACAGTGGTCTTTCAGCAGGAGACTGGGTGGGAGACAATGTGAAGGAACTGGATCCACTGTCAGCAACCCAATCTACTATCGCCTGTACTTGTTCAGGCCTCACCATTCGTAGAGCAGCATTAGGCCCGACCAAATTTAGAATCTTGCCCTAAATGGGTGTCACCATTAAATTAATAGTAGAATAGAACGACAGTATGTAAAGGGTGTATCTCACACGGTCTGAACCTGTGTAGGCCTAAATTAAATATTTCTTTGCCCAAAATGCCTGTATTTCAAATGGCTGTATTTCTAATGCCTGAATCAAACCCCTGTATTTAGAGGGAGTATCTCACAGGGCCTGAACCAGTGTAGGCCGGAAGTAAATATATCTTTGCCCAAAATGGCTGTATTTCTAATGCCTGATTCAAACCCCTGTATGTAGGGGGGTATCTCACACGGTCTGA